>NW_017263712.1:0-20524 GCF_001662655.1 Pseudogymnoascus verrucosus
CGTCAACCCCGACTCGAAGGACATTAGTGGTCGCACACCGCTTTCGTGGGCGGCAGAGAAAGGGGATGCAGCGATAGTTGAGTTATTACTCGAAAAGGACAAAGTTAGCCCTATTATTAAGGATAGGAATGATCGAACGGCGCTGTCATTAGATGCATCAAATTCCTTCCACCAAGGTACTCTATCAGAACACTCGGACACGAACGAGAACGCTCCGTTGCAACAAGAAGTACTTCGCCAGGGGAAGTATGATGCGCCCGAGGAGGTCCAAAATGCTGCAGATATAAAGTGGTAAGTAACTTCTCGCGCGTCTTAGCTCTAGTTCGAAAACTAAAGAATTATTTAGGAGAGATCCGGCTCCACAAGGACAGATCGTTACAGTAGGCCCGAACTCTATTGGAGCTACTTCTGAGCCTGCACAAAGCATATTCTCGTCTATTCCGGATGATATAGCCACAAATTATTCTCCAGCATCTAGCGTCGATATGGAAAACTACGTAGCCGACCTAGCCCGTGATCTGTTCAGCAAAGTTCAGTTCAAAGATTTCGATCGCCAGATTATGGACAGAGTTCTTAAGAGTCTCCCGGATCTGCTACAGGCTTTTGCTCTTAAAATTGGTCACAATACTGATAACCCAATGCATTGGGATGTGATGTACCTTGTACATAAACACCGCAGGTAATTTCTATATTTCATTTCGTGGATACTAATCTGAGACATTATGCCAATAAATAATAACTCCAGGGAGATTGTCACACATCTGAGAAGCCTTTACTCTTCAAAGGAGGACATTATTCCAGATACTCAGGCGTCCTACGTTGATAGAAGTGGCTACACAAATGATTGGGTTCAAACATCGGTAGCCTCTTACGGGGCGGAAGAAATTGATCCAGATCATAGTGGCCCTGTATCTACCATACTACCTGATTCCCACGTGGTAGAGAGTGAGGAGGAAGACGAGGCACCCAAACTACCTCCAGAATACCAAGATCTCATCTACAAAGCGCCAGCATACGAATGGCTTATTTCTAGCCTGCTCCGGGAACCTCTTCTGGTCCAAGCAAAACCAAACAAAATGGATGCCGTTAAAAAAAAGATAATGAAGTCGTTGCCCTCATCACACAGGGTCAGCAAGTGTCGGCCTGCAGAAGCTTATGTAACAACCTTTGAGGTCATTTGGGACCCAGTCGCTTTTGTCAAGGAACAGAAGTACGAGGGAGAACCGGATGAGGCCATTGAGATAGCCCTTACTCTGACAGGGACCGCGAAAGATGCTCAGGCTCTTCCCTGTGGGCAGTATCTAAAGCAGATTTGGGGAGCGTCTGGGGAGCACGTCATTCGCTTGGTCAAAGACGTGGTCCGAAGTGAAAATTCTCGATGTACACGTGAGTAGAAGCTCTTTCACTTATGTGATAATAATTCTGCTACTAACTATGGATTGTAGGCATATTACCCGATCGCACCAAGCTCACAGCATGGATGGAAAAGTCAAAATTCATGCTGGAGGCATATGGAACAGGAGAATCGGTCGCAGAGATTGGCCAACAACTTGCCTGGCTCGGAGCCGCTCTTCGCTCATCTCCATATGAGGTCGGAGTTGGGTACTGCACACCTTCCGTCCTCTGTCAGTCCCAGCCAGATCCACAGAGAAATTCTGTGTACATTGCGCGCTGCAAGATCAACTTTCAAATGGAGAAACCACTGACCCAGGGCAAATCCGGGAACGGCCAATGCTGGCAAGATATGTTCAGAAATCCGCTTGCTGTCAAGGGCTATCCGATATTACGAAGAGTTGAGCCTGAATTAGGCCTTGAAATCCCACTAAATGCTATTGCGGCCTTGGCTCAAACAAAGTGGGTAGACACGTTTGATGGAAAGCTCTTCATTAAAGGCTTTTCGACTATGCTCTTTCCGACAAAGCGAACTGGAGATCTACTGATATGGCACCATCTCTTTCACAATGACGGAAGCCGAATGTCCTATCTAGATGCTAACATACCTCACTTGGAAAACGTATCTACTTCTACCTTGGAGCAAGTTCGGCATGTTGTTGGCTGGCACTTAGAGGTCAAAAGTTATGCTGGTAAGACTCATTTGAAACCAAAAAAAAGTAGAACGACATTGACAGATTTGTAAAATAGGGGCTGCAGACGCCACTTATGATGTGATGCCATCCGGCTTGCCAGGACCTCATGCGGGTTGTGCCTTAGAGAAAGTCTCTATCTCCGGCGGAAAATTCGTCACTGCCGGTGTTTCAGTTGGCATTGGGGTCAGAGACAAACCAATACACGTATCGCGAAATGGGTACGTAGACAAGCTACAGTGGATCCACAAGAAATATGTAGTTTTTTGGGACGAAGAAGACAAGCGTGGCTGGCTAGTCAATGGTACCAGCGCCTTACTACACCTGCTTCGTACCTCGTTGAGACTCAACACTGTGGATGATTTCAGTTTCGCACTTTTGTGCAAGCCTGAGGATTTGAAGGAGGCCTCCACTCCACATACGACTAAGTCTGCCATCAGAGTTCTGATGGATGAAAAAAATAAGGCCCTGCCAATATACGTCGATAAAGTGGACACATATGAGGAAGAGACGACGAAGATCGATGGAAACTCCCTCCCTGAAATCCCTGAGAAGGTTATAAAGAAGAAAACGACATATGTTCGCGTTGTCGATCGAATTGAACGCCTTTACAACGTCATCGAGAAGATAATCGACCATCAAATTGAGATTGAAGGGCAGAGTGGGGTGAATATGAAAATCAGGGTACGGAGGCATCTCGAAGGCTGGGATTTTAGGGACTTGGCTGCTGATAACGACCCATACAAGCCTCATGTGGCCACGCTTCAAACGATAGGAAACGGCTGGGTTGATTTTACTAGAGCCATTCGCGCAATAACGTTGTTTGGACGTGGTTTTGGCGAAATCATCCAGCCCTCAAACACCATCTTTTGCTCTCGATGGAGGGCATTGCCGAAGCACGGATACTATCTAGCTGTTTGCGTGTCTGACCTCAAAGAAATTATGCTCCAGCATGAAGGCGACGTGACAGCGATACCGCGGAAGCTCACTAGGGACATAACTTGGCGCAGCCCGGACACGGCATTTGAGCCATGTAAGTGTAGAGGACAAACATTGAGAGAGCATTCCGAATTTGTTCAGGTCCCTATTCCATCACGTTTAAATCAAAGGTTATCTAGCAAACAAAGTACCACAACCTTATACCATGGCGGTGCAGTGGTTTTCGGTCACAACAAGAACTTCAATTTTTTCTTTCCAGATCAAGGTGATCCTGTGGAAGGACCACCTCAACAAATCAGAATGGAGACCGAAAGTCAATTTCATGATAGCGGTATTGGGTCGAATCAGAGTTCTTCCACTGCGGCCGAGAGCGAGCCAGCAACTTCCATTGCCCAGCAATTATCAAATGATTCTCCGGCTGGCAGAATGTCTCCTCAGACCGCTCCTCCATCAGCTGCGCCAGCTGCACGGGACATGTTCGTCTCTTCTCCAACGGCACTCGCCATTCAATCGAGTCAGGGCTCTTCGATCGCAGCTGTCAATGAAGATTCAGCAACTTCAAGCGCTCCTCAATTAGCTTTAGGAAACCCCCATCAAACTCTCACCCGACGTAAAAGAGTATATGATACGTTCCTTTGGGGGAATAGGAACTCTGAAGGTTCTTCAAGCCGACAATAGTCCAAAGGGCAACATGTAGCGCGGACAACTGCGGTGAGGACAGAAATGTTCTGTGTTAGTGTTGCCTTGGCCGCAGTGGAGAGTCGCCCTGCGTGTAAAGGTCAATTCATTCATCTGTTGGGACATATACTCCATTTGGCGGTGACGTCGAGAGTGGCGGGTTAGAGCGGCCTTGGTGGAAAAGGGCTTCTCATAGTGAACAGAATCGACATAGCGACATCCGTGATGGCGAGAGTGGCGGGTTAGAGCATCCTTGGTGTCAAAGGGCTTCTCATGGTGCGCACAATCAATATAGGGACACGGATATAGCATCTTGGTTCTGGCAGGCCCACATTTTGACTTTAGACAGGTCCCGAAGGTTGCGTAATAATACAAGCCTCCCCTCTTGTGATTGATCTGATGCCTCAAACAGGATCTCAGTCACGGCGGCGCGCCATGGCGGTAGCGTATAGTCGTTCAATTCTTTGGAGAGCTCCTGGGCTGCGTTGTCTTGCTCGAACTTCAAAGTGGCTTGGTCAAATGTCTGACGAATCCCTACAGGTGCTCTCGCAGAATAAAGTGGCTATTTGTTCAACCTCTATCACACGCAGTGAAGTTTTGTGGAGAATCGTAGCTGTTGTCTCCATAATCAGTATACCGGCTATAATCCCATCTCTCGCTGCTGTCAGACTCATTCAGAGCGCCTATATCCACTCCTGTATCTGAACGCCGGGACAGATTCTCGGTCTCCTGGGCCAGACTAATCAAGTGCTTCTATTTCACGGTGCTGCGACGGCATCAAAGGAGAAACGGAGTATTGGTTAGATTTGTAAGAAAAGACGTAATGGGAGATTGATTATTATATTCACAACGTATGTATGGGAAAGGCAGGACTAAAATCTTTAACCTTTAATTAAATAGCTGCCCTGCTTGACAACCGCCAATTGTGCCCGAAAGAAATGCATTTTCGATGGAACAAGACATCCCACGACAGAGACAACCTCGTTCTCGCAGCCTATTTCCCCTATCCCCTATAGCAAATATGTGACAGCAAATGACTGTCGCCATTTTAAATTAGATTCTACAACCTAAATCGTCGGCGAGCAGGCAATAAAGGTCATCGAGTCTCCCTGTCTCCTCTTCTTAGCTGGTAAAATGGCAGGATCAAGCCGGCTCTTCCTTCCACTAGCAATACTAGCACGTACTCCATCCGAGGTTTCGACAAAGAAGATGAGTGCCTTTGCGGCAGAGAACATTGAGAGTTTGCTAGGATCCGTTGGGTACAACGCCTCCATGACAGCCTTCCTGGCTGGGGAGAATTCAGTGGCCGTAATCGGTTTCTGTAACTGGGATTCGTTCGAGGACGCGAGAATTTTCGAGGCTCGCGATTTAAACCATTCGGCCCTAAACTTGAGGTACTCTTGCCTTTTCAGGTTCTGCTTTCGCTGATCGAACTTTCTGTTGGAGTTATAAAGCTCCCTCTGAAGAGCTGCTATCTTGGTTGCGGAACCCTCAGCACTTGGCAAAGCTAATTCTCGGCGAACGAGTTGTCGAACGAGTTGTCGATTCTCGCCGATGGTTTGCAAATCTCTATCCGCCTGCATGATTCGTTCCCAGAGGTGGTCTGGTAAAGTTGGAGGTGCGCTCCGGTCTCTCAAGAGTCGCATACCTCTTACGTCGTCATCATCATCATCGTCGTCTTCATTTTTAACACGCGTTGCTCGACCTTTAAAAACTCTTTCAACAACCACAGCTGAGTGAAGTGATAGATATGACTTAGTAAAGACCGCGGAATTGCCTTGACCTGCGATTTGATTTCTCTGTGCAGATGATGTATTCGGATCCCCTGTTTATTTGTTACTTTCTACACGTATAACGAGACTAGGTTGTGTGACTTACCGTCTAGCTTGTTTAATACCCCTCGACGCACATTATATGAGGTCATTCTCTGGGGCCAGCCACCCTTTTTGCAGACTCTCTTCAGTTGTTGCAGCGCTGATCCTGATGACCAAGCCAAAGTCCCTGATATGCGAGTACTTCCGCGCTTCTCCATCAGACATGCTCGTTAAGCACTTTTGGTATGTTTGTTCCTGTCTCTTGATAGATCATAGCGCCTAAGTCTTGCAACTAGTTTTTCATTAAGACTTGTGTAGGCTTGCTTCTTAATGTGCCATTGCTAGTTTCAGCATACTAGGCTATGAAATTCTTTAGGCGACTAGGAGTTGGACAAGGAGACCCCCTTGCAAGACATTTCTCCCCGTCTAGGCCAATGTTCACATGGTACCTGTTAGGGTTAAACATGATACTTATCATGAACGGATCTACTTGCTCGCGCCAGCGTTTCTCTAAGTAACGATAGGATTTAATTGAAGGCTATGTAAGCTGTTTTCGGTAAGTTTGACTCTCGAGCCTCTGTTCCCTGGCTAGAAGTTGGTCCTATAACGACCTGTCGACCATGGAATCATCAAAGCCATGCTCCTGAGTGTTTTGCAACTATGTCTGAAATGTAAACATGATGACTTAGGCTGTTTTAGAAAAAACGGAATAAATTAAATCTTAGAATAAAGAGGTGTTAGAGGTGAGTGGTCCATGAACTAATGTCAGGAGGTTTTGGGCGAGTTGTCAATCAATCTCTGGACAATCAACCTCTAGACAGCCGATTTACCGTTTCTAGGATTTGGAAAGCTGACTTCTAACATTAGAAAACGGAGGACTTTATATGATAATTGTAATACTTACTATAGTATTTGTCTACCTTACAAAGCGCTAGCTCGTGCATCTTCCCGTTTTGCGATGGCCGTGTACATTTGGCCGTTTCGTGTAGTAGTGTTGTTAGATAAAAGCAGCATTAGCCTTAGAACCGTTTACGTGATACAGCAATTGGTTATCAAGTTTCCATCAACAGAAATCTGAAAGTCGTTGCATTTAGCGACCATCTCCGACAGAGATGCCCAATTCTCTGTGAGCTGCCATCGCTTTTGCTGCCAAGACCACCACCAAACCGTTCCCCGTTGTCAGCCTTCCGCTTCCCTGTTCCCGCTCTAGGACCAATGCTGCTTTTACCTGCACTGCCTCAACGCCCACACTTCTCCACTTGTGGCGACCATTAAAGAGGCCCAAGAGCGCTTAAAAGCGGGAAACGGTTGGTCGATTTCCGAAATTTGCCTCGAGCCTTTCGAAAGGCCGCATCCTGTGTCTTCGATTATGACAGCGGCTTCCTGGAAACGGGAGATGGTTGGCTGGCTCCAGAAATTTGCCTGGGCCCTCCGAATGGCCGCATCCTGGCTATTCTCACGTTCCTCGAAACGCGAAACGGTTGGCCGATTTCCGAAATCTGCCTGGGCCCACTCGAACGGCTGCATCCTGTGTATTTGATCACGACAGCGGCTTCCCGGAAACGCGAAACGGTTGGACGATTTCTGAAGTCTGCCTCGGGCCTTCCAGAAGGCCGCATCCTGTGTCTTCGATCACGACGACAGCTTCATGGAAACGGGGGACGGTTGGTCGATGTCTGCCTCGGGCCTCTCGAGCGGCCGCATCCTGTGTCTCCGATCACGACGGCGGCTTCATGAAAACGGGGGATGGTTGGTCGATTTCCCAAAACGTTTCCTCGGGGCTTTTCCTCGGGGCTTTTTCCAAGGCTACATCACGGCAGCAGCTTCATGAGAACAGGGGATTGTTGGTCGATTTCCCAAAAATGCCTCAGGCCTCTGGAAAGGCCGCATCCTGTGTCACCAATGGCGACAGCGGCTTCATGGGGACGGGAGATGGTTGGCTGGTTTCGGAAATCTGCCTAGGACCTCTCGAATGGCTGCATCCTGTGTCTTCGACTTTATGGAAACAGGAGATGGTTGGCTGGCTTCAGAATTCTTCTTCAGGCTTCTCGAAAGGTCGGATCCTGCGTCTTCGATCACGACAGCAGCCAACAGCAACCTAAGACGCGTGAAAACAGTTGACTGGTTCCATAAATACTGTCGTGCCATCCATCGACTCAGCGTGGTCTCCCCCGAGTTCCTAAACAACTTCGTTCGGTTTCCTACGGTTATACAACAATTTTCACTGCCCTTCTAACGAAATTCGCTGGACAATCTTAGCAACACATGCTATATATCATGGTGTCGGGTACTAAAGGCGACGATCCTAGGGAAGTTGCAGAACGCAAGAGGCCATACTATGGTTCTCGAGGTAAGAATATCAACATTTGTATACTGAGCTGTGCTAACAGTACATAGTTGACAAATCGCCGCAAAAGAAGCAACGCCTTTCCTCACACATCGGTAGCTCTTCGCCCCGATTACCTCCCGAAATAATCATGCAAATCATATCCGAAATTATAGACCGAAGAACCCTTCTAAGGGTTTGCCTAGTGAATCAGGCTTTTAAGGGCTTCCTCAGCATAGATTCTTTCCGTTCTGCCTACACTGAGGAAGTTAGGCGTGGAGAGTATACATCTGATAATGCGATCGACACTATTACTAAACACATGAAGGAACATCGAGAGGCGGCTCTGATGATTTTCGAAGTTACTTGGAAAGGTATGATCCACGAAGGGCAGTTGAAAGGTGCTGTTGCTTTCCTAAACCGCCTTGGTTATAGGCTGGATGAAGAAGATTTTGATACAGTACTACTGTCATTGCGAACTATGTATGATACGGTTGTTCTAGGAACTTCATGGGACACCTGGGCAGCTGCGCTTACAGCAGCAGATTTCTTACACGAGGAATATCGAAATAATGACACTTCAAAGATGATACGAAGGATACGGCATGAAGCCGCTTCAAGGCGACGAGAAATAGTATGCCAGAGTATGTTACAAGTCCAGCAGGACAACGCCTTCTGTGTGTTAAAGGGCCTACGTCAATATTACGATCTAGAGTTGTATCGTGAGAAGAGGGATTCTGAAAAAAGGACGAAGATCAATGACGCCTTAATCGAAGTTGTTCAGGCAATGCTCCGTCTTTCTATTCAGGAACATCAATGGGCCGAAGCCTGTCGTCAGGCATATGCACTATTGGACCTTAATGGAGACGTCGACAGTTACCTTCAAACACTCAAAAACATCTGTAGTCAGGCGATTTCGGAGGATCGGTGGGCGGATGCTATGGAAATAATGGGTTCATTCAAGAACTATACAGATGTTGCAAAGGAATCGCTAGACAGCCTTCGAAGTCAGTGGTATGCGGCGGACGGGATAAGATGGACTTATGGAAACGCTGTCTTTTAAAGCCTAATATTATATAATGTGGACGAATTATAAAATAGTGCCATGTGCTCGATACCGTTGTTTTCTAGCCTCAGGTAGTTTTGAGCCTCTTGATACCAGTCTATTTTTATCCCGAGACGCCCCTTTAATTCTTGCCGAATAGCTTAATCCGCTCTCTATGGTGATGGCCATAGAAGTTATTTCCAACAGCCGTAGTCGCTCTTGGCCAAGGCCACTACCAAAACCGTCCCCCGTTCTCGACCTTCCGCTTCCCTGTTCCTGCATCCTGTGTCTTCGATCACGGCTTCGTGGGAACAGGAGATGGTCGGCTGGCTTCGGTGCTCGGAGGGCCAGAGGTCAAGTAGCCAGCACCACTAATTCCTTAAATACTGTTGTGCCGTCTAACAATCTCATTAGTTTTAATGCGATATAAAACAATCTACATTGCCTTTCCGAATCCTGAATATACACTCCTAACAAAACCAAGTTACACCGTCTCAGAAGGAAGAACTATGTGTGACAACGACCAGGCTGATCTCAAGGCAGTTGTGAAACGTAGGAGGTTAGGAGGTAATAGTATTATTATCAGCATACTAAGCTGCGCTAATAGTGCATAGAGAGCCCTATTAGGGATAATTTGTCCCTATTACCTGCTGAATTGAAGTCACAACTTTTCTTCGAAATTTCGGACCGAGAAACGCTTTTGAATCTTTCTCTAGTATCCAAGGTGTTTAGAGCTGTTTTTGATGGGAGAAAGAAGGAGTTTTTCTTCTCCGCCTACGCTAAAGAGTTTAGAAACGGAGAGCTTACGTATGAGGATGCAGCTACAGCCATCACTAAATATATAAAAGGAGAACCAAAAGCAGCTCTAATGCTTTTTGAAGCTACTTGGAAAGGCCTCTTCTATATATCTAAAGAAGAGGCTAAGCTTTTCGAAAAAGTTCTTCGCCGCAAATTAGCTACACAAGACTACGACACATTGCTTTTGTCACTATATAATATATACGACCAGAGTATTCTGGAAACTTCATGGGGGGCCTGGGCAGGTGCACTTGGAGCAGCCGAACACTTAAGAAATCACTCTGATAAAGGAGAAATCCTTAGCATAAGGATGGAGCCATGGATACTACGCCAATTCGCTTCAAGACAGCAAGAACTGATAGGCCGGGGCGTGTTACAACTCCAGGAGGAACCTGCGATCTCTGTATTAATGGAATTACGACGCTACCATGAAATACAGCGGCGTCGTGAGGAGGAGAGGCATCTAGAATGGAAGCATCTTGAAAGGAAGAAGAAGCACATCAACAACCAAGCTGAGGTGCTTAAGACCATAGTCCATCTTGACTTCAAGGCCATCCGGTACTATGATCGGGTTGATATGTTCCGACTAATAGCAGATTTTATGGTCCTCGAGAACCAAGTCAGCCCTGGGCGCCATGCTGATTTCCATGGCGGGGTGCAGCGCATATGCGATCCCTCAACATGCCGTCATACTGCAGACGCCGACGATTTATTCCGCGTACTTGAAGAGATCTGCACTGAGCTTATTTTAAAGAATGACGATGACAACGCTTACTGTGCAATAAGTGTATTCGAGCGTATGCCACCGTACTATAAACACATTGCTAAAGAACGACACAGAAGGGTTCGACGTATGTTCATTGTTAGGTGGGGGGACTTATTTGACGAGAGCGATGAGAGCGAGGACGAGAGCAATGACAAGAGCAAGGACGAGAGCAAGGACGAGAGCAAGGACGAGAGCAAGGACGAGAGCAAGGACGAGAGCAAAGACGAGAGCGATGCATGGACGACAAGGACGAGCGAGAACGAGTACGCGGACCTTTGATGTGAAGACATTGCTACGGAACGACTAGAAAGCCCCTACCGGCAGGACCGGTGGCGTGGCAGGATGTGCAGTGAATCCGTAATTCCCTGAGGGCCTAGGTAGACGAATTATAAAATTTGCTGAAAAGCTGACGTCGCTTCTACCGCCATCATTCATTCAAACAGTCTCTTGACTCAAACGCGTCATCCTTTCTCAGATCCCATGCAACGACCATAATCCCCTCATCCCCATCGTACTCTACATTGACTTCGTACTGCTCCATTTGATATTTGAATTCCCCACGTCCTAAATTCGGACTTCGTCGCCTATGCTGTATCGTACAATCCCGTTTGCCCACTAACCTCGTCAGCTCAGTCCTATGCTTCCCTTCCTCGAGACCAGTTCCGTTTCCGATTTGGCGATAGACTTCCTAGTATGGATTCGGCTCATTCGAAATCAATCCTAGTCGATCCGGGTGGGGGAGAACGCCCTGCACTCCCAGCTTTCAGACCCGCAACACGGCTGTATTGTTGGATAATCAGATTCGAAAGCTTAGAAGGCCATACAGTGGACATAGATGACAAGTATCCATTATTTTACTCATAGAATGCCTGCTAATCCGACGAAATTGAAAGGGGAGAAATTTCTCACTACTATCTAGCTTCAACTGCTATTTAGCTACAATGTAAATACCAACACGATCTCAGGGTTGATATTGAAAACTCTAATGACTACTTTTGCAAAACTTGAAAAGCATAATATGTAGATAAAACCTCCTCCGGGCCTTCTGCTAGAGTATTGTGAGGTAAGTCTAGTGAACTATACCAGACGTATCGTAGAGATATGTAGGCCATGGGATATTAGGATATAGTCATATATTTATGCCTAGAACAACTCTTGGGATACTGTTTAATTGGAGTGTTTTGTCTGTAACCGCTGTCCCGCGATTTGGATCTCTCCACTCCGCACAGAGGTAGTGGTTCGCGTTGGTAGGAACTTACGCCTGGAACTATCCCACCTGGCTCACCGAGAACCCCCTGCAGTACGTACTCTAAACAATTGAACAATATAAACCACCCATTCCTTCCTATTGCCATCGCTCAGTCCGCGGTCTTCCATCCACCTGTCACTACAACCATTCCCTCCTATGCAAACCAAAACTAAACCCCCAACGCACAAATACCGCCCGCTACTTCCACCTCCCGCCCGCCAGCGCGTTCATTTGTGCGCAGCAGCGCCTTTTCGCTCGGAATGTCGACAAACGCCGCCAACGCTCTTCTCGCGGAATCAAGAGCACTCTCAAAGTACGTTGCCGGAGAGAACTAGCCTTAGGACATTATATAGATTGCTTGTGAATAGCACTAACTATAAGCAGGGATGATGCCAGCTCACTGAAACTCAGCGATGGACACACGCAAGCAATCGGCTTGGAACAGTCCCCGTCAACGTTTTGCTCAGCCCTGCAATTTCAAAGCGCCAGATCCCTTCCAACCCGAGGCGAGCCTCGATGCTCTGTGGAATTTACATCCAGCGATGACCCCTCCCAGGGGATGATTAGTCAACTAGTGGCATGCCCGACAACTCAGGAAGAGGTAATAGCTGAAGTCGATCGAACATATGACATGATAGTGATTATGGAGAAGAAGTGTGTCGAAGTGCATTTACACCAAGCTCAACTCGCAGAGGAAGCCCTACCTGGGGTGCAACCCGAGTTGAATACAGAGCAATATCAGACCTTCCTCGACATGCATAAGACTCTGCTTAACGAACAGTACGAGTTTCTCCTTACATCTCAGCATCCTTCTGCTACGCCTGAAGTGCGACGCCTGCCACTCGAGCGTAGTATGCCTACAAGGCTATATCGCTACGCTATTCATGATTTTCTGGAGCTCCTCCGCAATAGACTTCCCGCGTCCCACGACTACTTGCTTACCTTTATACACTTTGCCTATCCGATGATGACCCTTCTCCTCGAGACTGTCCCAGCGTTTGAGAGTATGTGGTTTGAATGCCTTGGCGATCTAAGCAGGTACAGGTTAGGCATAGAGCGCCACGACCCTAGTAGCAGCATCGTTTGGGCCGAGATCGCACGCCAGTGGTATCTGAAGTCAGCTAACTATGCTCCTGCAATCGGACGCCTATACTACCACCTCGGAAGTATGGGCCGGCCAGACCCACTCCTACAACTTTTTTATGCCGGAAAGACTCTTGCAGTCCCTAATCCCTTTACGGCAGCACGAATGTTAATCACAGGGGTATTTGAGGCAAATCTAAACACAGTAGCAAGCAAGATCTCCCTCTCTGCAGCTATTGCTGCCATTGTGCGCGCCCATGCAATCATCTTCACAGGACACTCCCTTAATACTTTTGACGAGTCTCTTAGGGAGATAAAGAGCAATCTCGACAGGCACATTACACGCAGCACCAAGGAATATCTACAACAAGGGTATTGCATTGCTATTAGCAATTGCATCGCCCTCCTCGGCTACGGTGCAGATAACAACCCCCTTGCTGTCCTCCTCAAGCCGCAATTCTCCAACCAAGACACCATCATGGCTCACGCCAACTCCACCACAAAATCTCCATCTACATCTACTCTTCCTCCTACCTTCGCCGCCGCTCTCCGCCTGTTCGCCCAAACCGCCGAAATCCACCTCCTCCGCATAGACGACAAAAACACGCTCTCCTTCCTGCACGTCACCCTCGTCTTCATCCGCCACGTCGCTGGCTACTCTGCCGCTGCTACCTTCCTCTTCCCATCCTTTCCCTGGCGCCACATTGTGTACGCCCTTAACGGCACAGCCGTCCGCCAACCCCCTAAGCCCTCCACCAACAAACCCCCCAACCTCGCAAGCGCGAGGGACCAGGCTCGCCCGCTTCAAGAGGAGTGGGCTATGCGCGGTCTCTCCTTTGCAGAAGGGCATTTCCCGGAAGAGCTGTTCACGAACAAGAATGTAGATCTAGAGACTCACTACCCCGAGGCAGAAAGCATGCGCTCCCTGGAGCGGCTCGAGCGTGTACACAAGCTCGGCGTGCAGATTGCGGAGTTAGCGGGGGAGTGGATGAGTTATGGAGGCACAGAGGGGAAATACGCATTTTGTTGGAGAGAAAGGCAAGAAGTTTGCGGACGACGAGGAGGAGAGAGAGAGCGGAAGCGAAGAAGGAGTCTTCTGGAATGATGAGGAGTAGAGGTTAAAGAGGTCGTTTTATCGTAGAATTGCAACTCTTTATCTTCGTGCCTTATTAGCCCTATAAATTGGCATATCGACATGCATCTATATCCTAATGAGGCCGTTTAACTTCAGTAGTTGAGAAGACACTACTTGATAATACTACCTCGAGACTAGCCCGATCGTCAGCTTTAGTGTTGTTTGCTTAGTCCTTCCTTTTGCTGGATTAAAAACACAGAATGCGGTTTTTTGAGAGGCCTAAGGCAGATATCTGAATCATGACGCTGTCTTCATTGAGTAGGTCTCTGAGGGGTCTCTATCCTAATATCCCATAGCCTACATATCTCTACTCTGATTCAGCCTGTAAATGACGGATCCACAGCTTCAAATGAGCGCATAACGGCCATTGTTATTACTGGGTAGCCCATAATAACATCATGTAAGCCAGTCTTGAGAATTTCCTCCCGAATAACACCGTTTTCTGCCCGCCATTCCATGACTGACCCTGCAGCGCCTAGATCTACCTTAGATTCCAATTTTCTTGCTTTGAGATCGTCGTAGCTTATTCCTGCATACACTGAAGCGTTGACAGCATGCCAAAAGATAGTGGGGGTGTGATGCCATGGAATATCATAATCGTCCTCGGCATGTATGATCGTTAGGCGATACATCTCTCCATTAACTTCATTAGCTTGGACGTATTGTGCAATGTTGTCTTTGCTCAACCATTTATCCTGTATAAAGCGTAGAAGGTAGTTGAACAGCAGCGGGAGCTTCGCAAGCGGCGCCAGGAGAGGAATAGTTCCTGCAACTCGGTAGCTCGCGACAAGTGTTGCGACATCAACAAATGGTGCAACTAGGATGGTGCCTGCAAAGACGACGGGTGGACTTTGGAGAGCAAGGTGCTTAGACACAGCGATGCTCACAGCCGTGCCCATAGATTGAGCAAAGATGAGAATACGGGAGGAAGGGATGCTGGCGACGTTCATGGCCCAGTCCGCAACGGCAAGGGCATCCATTATAAGTCCGCTCTCGCACGGTGTGCCAGTGCTACGCCCAAATCCTCGATAGTCAAATGTCAAGACATGAATCTTTCCAGGCTGGCCTGCCGACAGTGCGTGATAGTTAGGAACTCTATAGCCTGAGCCCACGGTTCCCCCAGCACCATGCATGTGAATAATTAGTCGAGCATCAGGATTATCGCGCAAAAGTTGGAAAGCTAGTCGAGACGTGATATCGGAAACGAAACCAGTTGGTTCAGCAACAAGAGGAAGCTCGTTTTTGCGATACAACTCTCTGGGAAGAATATGCCAGGCGTAAAGATGTTCACCATCGGATGTCTTAATTGAGAAAGGCGTAACCTGGTTCTTTAGAAAGCCAAAGGTCTCAGGGACATCGAGATCCTTGCACCACGTCATCTGAATTGCATGTAGGTAAACAACATGGGATTGAAAGGTCGACGTCGTCAGCAGTCCCAGTAGTGCCGTATACAGCCCAGTCGCAACTGCTACCGAAATGAAGGCATATTTCGCCGCCGTCATGATTGGCAGAGGTGAGGTGCAAGAAGTGTTGGTGCTGTTGAGGCTGTTAACCGCTGTGGAAGATCGTGCCATAGCTGGCTCCTCAAGGGCTTTCTTCCGCCCATACAGAAGTGATGCTGGAGCGGATCTTGGTGAATGGGGGTCTCGTTGCTGCTCCCAGTTGCTGTTTGTAGTACAACTTTCATAGGTTTGAGACATGTTTGCGGCCTCTCAAGGTGCGGAAGAAGCTTATGGTAATTGATAGAACTACAAATAGGAAGATTGAAGACGTGAATAGTGCTCTAGTGACGGTGGCCAGGGCATCGTTGGCCAGAGTTTCCAAATGAGGACAAGTGCACTTTGAGCCCATGGCTGCAGGGGGTCAGTGAGAAAACGGTGATGCAGGGACGGTCAACCTATAGGATGTTGTTGTTCTATCCCAATTAGGAATCTCTACTATTCATTCATTCCTGTAGATCCTCTAACCTGGCCAAAGGTTGACTGGGCATGGTGGGTAGGATTCGCTGATATAGCCCGTACGACTACACTGTGGCAGACAAATGACAAGAAAAACCGGGCTGATCTCGAGATCGTATTGATGAGCGTGCAGTTCTTTCAAACGGAATCGGAAGAGGCGAAGGAGGCATTGAAAGAGCTTGATAACGGTTTGCTTGAGGAGTGATCAAGAGGTTGGATCGGAGGAGGCGTAGCCAGGAGGAGAGGAGAATAATGAGTTTCTATGAGTGAGGCATTTCGGTTGTTGCGGGGATGCTGGATTTTGGAATGGCACCACTGCAGGTCTTTTCATGTATTCGTACTAAACTGTGGATGTCTGCAAATACTTGATTGGAGGCTTCGACCCATTGATGTTCCTAGACAGCAAGATTGAGCGTTGCGTGAAGCACTTCAGCCAGGTCGTCGTTAAGTTTCTTCGTTCTTTCAAAATGCTTCGCTTCAAGGAAGCTGCACACCGTAATTAAAGGATGCAAAAGCCAACAAATATCCCTTCTAGGTCTTCTACTATCTCCATACAAACAAACACTCAGCCTCTCAACGCGCATCCCGAGCCTTACAATGTAAAATATTTTCTCCAACAACCAAAAACACCTCATACCACCCCTCCCACCCTTCCCACCCCTCCCACCCCTCCCACCCTTTTAATCTAGCAAGCTGTCTCAGCAACACACTCTGTAAGCTGCGATGCACCGGCCTAGTCCTCTTCTCATACTCTTTCAGCCCCTCCACCCCCTCATCGAGCATTTCCTTAACCCACCTCGTCTCCTTCTCCGATTTAGTGACGCTGCACCATAAAAAGTACGGCCCATGCGCCAGCACCAGTTCGCGATATATGAACTGGCGCTTTTCGAGATCGTCCTCCGCACTCGACTCTCCTAGTATCCCATGGCTGTTGTCTTCACAACCGCCCGCGCCCCAAGTCGACCTGTCGCCGTAGTCGAACATCATGCTAGCGACCCAGACAAGGGCAAGCGTGCTCGCGATTGCAAGCGCATCTTGCTCGCATATCCAGAATTCTTGGCCACGCTGTGCGTCATCGATGCTGCCGGCGATGCGCGCGTCAGAGAGACTGAGGAGCATCTTCAGGCCGTGGCTCTTGAAGGCGTCGATGCCAGACAGACCGCACGAGGCGCAGCTGCGCGTAGAGGTTTCCAAGAGGGAGAGCAGGAGGCTTGGGATAGTGATGCCGAGGAGCGGGGAATTAGAGAGGTCGCGGAGGATTTTGTTACGCTTTTCCTGCTCGGCCATCCAGGGAAAGGTGTATGGACGGATGATAGAAGGGAGGCAGCCTAAGAGAGTGCGTTTTGGTTCTAAGGGGATGGTCGATGGGCGGGTGAAGATGGGGATTGAGGAGGCGAGGATAGGATCCATGGAAGTTGGGTAGAGATGAGACGTGAACTGTTGACAGAGGTGCTCTTCGTGGGTCTTCAGGACTAATCTTATTGTCTGTAACGAATAGATTAGCAAGATAGAAGAAGGTAGGGGGTGAAGTGCGGCATTTACCTTAGAGCTCCTAAGCAAACTCCTGATATCCCCTGGCTCGCAGCCTAGTTGCATCAGTATCTTAAGGATAATCTCGACAGGTAGCTGCTCTAGCCCATGTGGATCTAGTGATGCCATCCTCAGAATATCGACAGAGCTGTGTACAGGTCGGGACTATGAAAGTACTATCTTGTCACCGGGTGTGTCTCTCTGTAAATAGACGCTCCTGTTGTTCAGTTAAAGTAAAGTTCCGCTTCACCTATCACAATGACTTCGCGAAGACCAGAGAGTTGTCTAAAACAATCCTGCCTCGAAGTGTTATAGTCGTGCCTCGAAGTGTTATTTGGTGTAACACTCCTTGTGAAAGAAAGTCGATTCTGTGATGACGAAAGTTAGGCGTTGCAGTGTACTTGAACTAATTTTGATCTACTTAGGTTAGTTTTAGGTAATGAAAGAGAGAATATCTTCTTACATGATCTTGCTTCTAACTGTCTCTCTCTCCTCTCCTGCTCTTCTATTCTTCTCTGCGTAATGCTGCGTTCTGGAAATAGATCGTCTCGTTGTCCGGCCCAATAAACGTCCTCTTCGCCTATCATTATGATTTGGCGCATACCAGTGAGCTGTCTAAAAGAATCGTCCCTCGCAGTGTTATTTTGTTTAACATTCTTTGTAAAAGCAAGTCGAGCAATGAGAGCCGGATCTGCAATAAAGTTGGAAATGTTCTGCAATTCCCTCTCTGTGAGGATGAACGAGTCCCAGCTTCGATTAATGTAGATTGTGTGCCACCCTGGTATACCGGGGATTTGCAAAGAAGAGCGTTTTAGTACGCTACTTGCCACAAAGCGTGAAAAGCGACATACATGTAGAGCTGCCGGCACTAAGAAAGCGACGATATTGCCATCCCACCACTCTCGAAAGCAGGTATAGCCACTAATCATCCGTGGCTTTGATATGGTAAATATCCATATCATATGCTGTAGCTCAAATGGCAACTTCGTAAACGAATCAAAGCTAGAACACATTTCTAGTGGCATTGAAGGTATGGATTGTAATGTATACTGTTATTATATGTGAGTGTCCCAAGCTTGGATTCTTGGCGTGTCCCAAGCTTGGATTAGCATGTCCCAAGCTTGGATTCTTGGCGTGTCCCAAGCTTGGATTAGCGTGTCCCAAGCTTGGATTAGCGTGTCCCAAGCTTGGATTCTTGGCGTGTCCTAAGCTTGGCTTAGCGTGTCCCAAGCTTGGATTCTTGGCGTCTTAGGCTACAACTTTCTCAAATCTAATGATTTTCGCGCAAGCTCTTTATAGTCCTAGAAATATTAAACAATTGTGCACCTAACACCGTTATTAGTCTACATGTCTTCGATGGAAATGGACGACAACAATTCGTATGCTCCCGGAGGGGTTGATAAAATCGTCCTATTCCCCCATGGAAAAAAACTGTTCCGGCAGCAAGATTGGCCCTGCGGCAACTTTCTTCAAAGCCTCAACGAGGAACATCATAATGTTCAGTCCTTTATACGCTTCGAACGAGACCAGCATTCTCCGTTATCTGTTCAGCAGCTTGTCCTTAGTTGTTGGATAGACGAATGGGAGGAAATAGATATAAACGCTCTTGGAAATGACTCTCTTGCTGTATGGTGTCTGCTGAACTCTAACCAGCCGGAAGATGTCCAACTTGAGAAGGTCAAAGTACTGCTTCAACGGGGTGAAATACATGTGGCGGTAGCAATATTGTTAGGCCTTAGATTAGTAAAGGAAGCAGTTGAGACCTATATGGTGAAAGGATACCTCTTTGACGCACAGCTGCTCATCGAGCTGAAATTCTCAAATGGCGATGAATCATCAGAGGTTCCAATGGCACATTTGCTAGCAAGTCATCAGCAAAACGCACAGCAAGTGGCAAAGCCAGGCTTATACATCGACACGGATCTTCCTCTGAGAAAAGAGAGCCGCACACTCACCCCAATTACCAAGGGCTACAAGAAGCCGTGGGTGCCAAAGCGTCTCGAGACAATCGAGGAGAATTAAGGGCGGTAACGACTGTTATTAATTATATCTACCATGATACTCTTTTTTAAAACAATAACTATTGTACTGTAATGACTGTAACTATAGCAACTGTGATGCTATGCGTGTTGCCATACTTTGCCTCTCTCCTATTTCTTCTTTTGCTTCATCATTTTCTTAAGTTGAGCCATTGCCTTTGCGATATCTTCGTTGGTATATTCTACCGCCTCATCATCAACGATAAACTCGACCCTGTTATTACTGTTAGTATTTCAGCTGCCTGTTTATTTGTCGAAGGCCTTACATTGAGCCGGAATCGCCTTCATCCTCACTCCGTACAGAGCCATCAGCTATGGCATCGCCTTCTTCTTCCTCTTCACCATCAGTTTCCGGAAAAGTGGTCTTTCTCTTTGGATGCGCGCTTTTCAGGGGTGTTTTCTTTTGATACTTCCTTGTTCTTGTCATTCTAGCCTCCTCTTTAGTAGCCTTCTTGCGACGTGGTTGGGCATCTTCTGCCTGAAGTTGAGCTTCAAGTTCTTTCTTAGATAGCCGAAAAACGCGCTCCGTGGGTGCCTTGGGGGCTTTTTGCCCAGATTCTATCATGTACTGATTGATCTTTGCCCGAACGGCGTTTTCGCCGAACGCCTTCGAGAGATTACTTTCACTAGCCCACATGAAAGCAGTTCCAGGAAATTTGACGTTAACTAAGCTGACAGCCTGGATCTTGTACATTTTTTCATCTTTGCGGCGTGGAGACATAACACCGCCGACTAATACTTGTCTCCAAGGTCGATCTTTTAGGTCTTTGGGGGTGACAGTTTTAATCTGTTTACCCTGATGCATCGCCTGGAACTCTTGGAGAGCGCCGGCAAAACTTCTGGCGGGAACGAGCTCAAAAATAAAACGGTTCTTAAAATCTGGATTAGTTCCATGACTTTTGAGGACCAGCTGGTAGCCGCTCCCGCACGAGCGAATGTTAGCGACTCTCTTCTGTCGCAAAATCCCATCTTCCACCTCCTCAACCACCCCTGGTATAGAGACAGATACAATGCACTGTTCATCTGTGTCTTCTGCCGGAGGAGCCTCGGTCTCTGCAGCGTTTTGAGCAGGCGGTGGAG
>NW_017263712.1:20655-49071 GCF_001662655.1 Pseudogymnoascus verrucosus
GTGGAGCGTTTTGAGCAGGCGGTAGAGCGTTTTGAGCAGGTGGTGGACCAGATAAAGCAGGCGGGGGAGCTGCTTCTTTGGCGATAATCGACAAAATCTCATACACTGTTGGGAGAAAGGTATCATGAAACGTCTTTGGCCACTGGTGCTCTTGTATAAAAAGCCATGCAGCTTCCCTTAGACCTATGTACTGTGACATAATGTTTGGGTCGTTAGGGGTAGTCTTTAGCAAATTCTTGCATGTAACAGCTTGCTGTACCATCTCAAAGAAGGGATTGAGTTGAGCGTCACCTATCGCATAGGTTGCTGGGTCGATCTTATTTGCTTCGCAGAATTTAGCTTGCTCGTTTGATAAAGCTAGAAGCTTTTGGTATGCTTCATTGTATGCTTCATTGCCTTCTACCCCATTTAGTTTAGCATCGATAAGGGTGAATAGGGGTCCATCGCGACCACCCATTCTAGAACGGATTTCATAGATCTCTTTTGGTAGTGGTTTCTTTTCAGACTGGCCGTTCTCACCATTTCCAGGCTCCTCAACATGCGGTTCATCATCCACACCTGACATAAGGGATGCGGTGTCAGAATCATCATCGTCCTCCTCTAGTCCAAAATCCGGTAGAGTATAATCGTCCTCTCCTTCAATAGGAACATATACCAAGCAAGAGACCTCTATTTTTTTCTCTGCCGACTTGTACTTTTGGTCGAGATTCTTCGTTTGCTTTTTGCTGACTTTTCCGTTTTGGCTCCTTCTCAACTCTTGCTCCTCGTTTTTTCGTTCTACCGCTAGGCGCTCTCTAAATACCGTCCGCACTAACATGTCAATATCGTCATTAATATTACTCAACTCTTCAAGAATTCCAGTCTCAATAGATGAATCACGTGCGCCGCCTTCCGTGGCTTTCATATAATTGAGGTGGTAGTGCTGAAGTTCAGAGGCTTTGCGGTATGGTTTTGCTAGTGAACTCTGTAATGCAGGAGTTGTAGTCACTATTGACTGGAAGTCATATTGGTCGTTGAGCTTTGGCTCTACTAACCCGTATGTATGAACTTGTCCAAGGAACTCATCTCGATCCGCGGCTAGATTTGTCGAAGCAATGGCGTTGTTAACCTCCTCTAGTTTAGCCACTTGCTCTTTGAACTGCAAACGTAATTGTCTTGCGGAATCTGTAGGACCAGCAAGGAGCTCCTTAGGAGCTGTCTCAAATGCTTTAATATCTTTCTGTCTCTCTATTTCTCCCATTTCGAGTGATTGGAGTATTTTGGCTTGAGTTGCTTGGAAACCTCGGGCAGCTCCATATTGAATCGTCCAGAACTTGAGGCCCTCCTCGTTGGATTTCTCAATTTCAGATAAGTGAGATTTATCAAAGACATGTGGAATAGGCAGGCGCGACTGTGGCTTGGCGACATAGTTGTCTTCGATTTGAAGTTTGCCGGTTTGACCGCCACTGGTCTGATTTCCTCCAGCTGGAGCTCCTCCACCCCCGGTGACTTGATCCGCCGGCGTAGCTACACTGATGGATTCCATTTTTGCTTGATGTTTGCTTGATAAAGATTGGCCAGCAATCTGTTCAATTTATGGTTGGAGATAGGTTATCGTAGTGATATGTTGCGTACGCGATGAGATCTTCTTGTGTTGCAGTAATTCAGCAGTTTTTGAAGACATCATCTGCCATTTTATACTTTCTAGCACAACGCGGATAACTGTATTCTGGATACTAATAACTGATATCAAGGTTCAAGTTTCCTTATTCAGAATACGGTCATTTGCGGGTCCCTTAAAAGGTCCCTTAAAGGCCCTAAAAATAGGTGGCCATTAACTACACCTCGTTTCCATGAAGCCGTTGTCGTCATCGCGGACACAGGATTCAGGGTAATTGACCTCTGGCCCTCCGAACAAGAAGAAGGCAGTAGAGGTCAAAGCACCGAAGCCAGCCGACCATCTCCCGTTTCCACGAAGCCGCTGTCGTGATCGAAGATACAGGATGCAGGAACAGGGAAGCGGTAGGCTGACAACGGGGGACGGTTTTGGTGGTATTAGAAGCGGAGTAAGGATAACGGCTATTAGAAATGCCGTACTTTAAATGAGAGAATTAGGTTGAATCTATGAAGCTATGTCTTCGTGTTCTAGTGCATGGAACTTTCTGTAAATATAGCTGCCATGGGCATCATCATAGAGAGCTTGGATGGATAGATCGAGCTCCCCTAAAATAGCTCGTATTGCCATGAAGGTCTAACTATGCCCTTTACAATATGATGTCTTTCCTCTCCTAAATTTCTTTCCTCGCCTGAAGGTTTTTCTTTACCATGCTCCGCCCAGTCTTAGGATCCGTCCCCATAGGCCTCTCGAACACCACAGCCGTAGAAGTTTCAGTACCAGCCTCGGAGGTTTCTACCCGGGATTCAACAGCGTCCATCCACCAATTGTGGTTACTTAAGCTGTCGGATGTAGTTTGATAAGGTCGGAACTCAACCTCCTCAAATGTAACGTTCTGTGAGCTCTTCATCCTGTCAATGGCTAAGTCACGCACATGGCTGCTGAATTTTGGGTCGCCACAGACTAATTCTTAGAACCCAACAGTAAACGTAGAACAGGAATGCTTACCGGCTATTATGGTTCGTCCTGGTGCTGCCTTTACCGCCTCATCAATCACTTCCCGAATATTCGGTTGCTCCCCATAAAACTTTTTATAATACCGATCTGAAGAGCCATCCGCATTACCTTGACGGCTAGGAAGGTAGCATATTACTGATAGAATGCGCTTTCCCCCAAATTTAGTATGCAATCACCTGTTTAAATGCAGAATCACTCACCTTGTTAATCGGGTCCTTCTCTTTTAGTTTTTCTATCCAACTGTCAATCCACTGCTCTTGACAGTTTTCTTCTAAAACCCAGATAAGGTCAACATTTCTCGTCATGACGCTACTCCAGGAAGTCATGTCTTTGTGATTCTTTTGCTCCACAAGATTTAGTGCATGTGGCAGCATTCCTGCAATGCCAATACCTTTGGCAAAGAGAAGGACCGCCTCATAGCCCTCGAGACGTGGATTTATTCCATATGGTCCATCTAGAATGACACTTCTAACAGATGTTCGAGTTGTTAAAGCCTTTGTTAGGCCATGTCGAGGAGATATCAGAAATGATAAAGACGTGGGTTTTGTATCAACTGGGTCATCCCACCACGACACCACAAATGGGTGGCCCTGAAACCGCTTCCGTAGGCCCATGTCTGAGAAATAAAGGTAGTAGTAGGCGCCACCTTGAACACGCACTGGGCGTTTTGGCCATACTGTCAACGTTAGGCCGCTAACGGAACCTGTTTCAGGCCGCTTATGGGTAATGATCGTTGCCTGGTCCCTTTGCCTATACCCCTGGCCAGCATTGAGGTAAAAGACTCGAACAAGACGGGTTAATCCATTAATTGTCCACAGCAGTACGGCGACTAGTGGATAGATGTACCTAATCCACCCTCTTGATGCCAAATGGATTGACAGAGCTACCACGACTATAAGCGCAAGCAATGTGTGTAGTCCAAGGAAAAACTCATAAGCTGCTCTTCGGATTAAATGTAAGGAGAGTACTAGCAGTAGTGCCGAGGCGGACGCAGCCTAAAGGTTGTTAGAATATAGCTATAAATAAGGCTCAATTGCTTACTGATAGCCCTGCCACCTGTGTGGCATCAAAGGTCGAAGTTTTAACTTTGCTCATCACCAAACCAGCGTGAATTAGCCCTTGGACGACAACCACACGGCCAATCCAGTGATGCGCGAGGTAGTAGGAATGAACGGAGACTCCAAGCATGTCGACCATTATACTTGTGCGCCCGCCTAAGAATAAAGGTACCATATTTATAGACGCCATCACCCCGGTTCTTGAGATCAGATCAGTAGTGAGGTGGGTAGATCGTATGCCAAGACCCATACAAAAGCCATTCATGACAATGTATGCGGACACGTATAGCCCTTGGGCGCGAGAGACGCTGCCTGAATATCGCCGCTGGATCAATAAAGGATACCATAACATTCGATAGAACCATCCCTTAAAGCAGCTGTAGATGAATAATAATAGAAAAAGGCTAGAGCGGGAGAATATCACAGCAGTTGCTGCTATGATGCCAAGCGCAATGGCATACCATTGACTGATGGTGATAATCATTGTGAAAAAAGTAAGTGAGGTTTGTTGAAGAGAGAATCAAGATGGCTTGGGAATGATGGAGATATAAAGGGACGTATAATCATGATTGGGGCGGTCTGCCATATGGCCTCCCAAGCTTGGGTTAAGCGCCGTCGTCTATATTTACTCGCTGGTGCTAAAACCACCACTCCACTAAAGAGCATTCACTACTCGGCGGTTAACTGCGCGCCTACCTAGCGCTAGAAACCCATGTTGGGGTTAAATCTCGAGTTGGTATATATAATTCACGAACTTACAATCTAGCAACAGTAACTCTATAACAGTAACTCTATAACAGTACTCGACGGAACAGTAACTCGACGGAACAGTAATTCGACGCAACAGTAATTAGACGCAACTCAACGCAACAGCACCATGTCGTCTCGATCTGGGCGAGAGATAAGACAGCTGATGACAAGGAAGGACGGGCTCATGAAGAAGGCTTGCGACCTTCGAAGGTTGTGCCTCGACGTAAGAATTGCGATTATCCTTGAATACGACGGAAAAGTCGACACCTTTAGAACGGAAGACGGATTTCTCTCCAGTCTTAATATCCAAGTGCGTCTGCCATATAATAGAGTTACTAATCTAACGTCAATAGAATGCCAACGAATTCAGGCCCAAAGACTTCATGACTGTTCGGGAGGCAGAGGTACTGGAGGAGTCTGAAAGAGAGAGACGGAGCACTTCTTCTGAGCTAGAACTTTTAGAAGACGACTTGTTCGTACCTGAGACTTGCCAAAACTTAGACTTAGGGTCTATCTACGAAGCTGGATCGTCGCCGCCCTTCGCCGATCAAGAATCAATTAGTGCGGAAACGCAGCCACAGGCGTCTCTCATTAACGACGTTGATGGGAGTTTGCTTGACCTTCAGTGGGGAAACATGGCTCAGGATCAAGGCGAACAGTCTCGTATATGGCAATTAGCTGGGATGCCCCGTCATAACAATACTAAATATGGTAACGGCAAAACAAACAATCCAGGACGAATTCAGAAGGTTCAAATGGGTACTGATCAGACTCTAAAACGGAGAATGATTGCACGGCAGCAAGCAATGTCAGGTGGGAAGGAGGGATTGCTAAATAGGTAGTTGCGTCGCTAGGAGTTAATTTGGCGAATGGATTGCTTGTTGTTTGCTTCGAAGTAACGATCTTCTTCCCGTAGACAGGGCTGGGCCCGGTTAACTGGTGTGGGTTAACTGGCGTGGGGTCTATCGTCTGTGCTGGATATTTCCCGTAATCTCCACGTGATATGCCAGAGACACCATGCCGCAGTTCAGCCTCGCACCAGCCACAGTCCTTTGTGGGTCGTTAGTTTAATTCGAGGTACGTTTTGTATCAGCCCTAAGGCTGACGACGATCTCCCGCATAGTGCGGGTTTTGGATGGTGGAGCCTCTCCACAAATCAGGCATGAGGGCAAACCCGATATTATAATGGGATGGCTTTAGACCATAAAACATGACTTATGCAAAGAATATGAGAGATATATATCCGTGCGTAGAATTTTAGATGATTAAAGTCAAAGTACCCATAATTTTCGGCTTCTCGCTACGCAGGAAGGGATGTTAGTATACTATGCTCCCTTCAAGCTGCTTCTTTCTCTCGCTGAGCTGCCTCTTGCTCTCCTTGAGCCTTCTGAGCTGCCTCTTGCTCTCCCTGAGCTTTATGAGCTGTCTCTATAATTCCTCGTCTTCGGAAATTTCAGGAATCATCTTCTGGAGGATCCCTTACTCGCTTTTTCTTACGAACTGTGGGTTCCTCTGCGTCCCCGTCATAATTCTCTTGTGGTAGGTCATTCGTTCTCAGCTCATTGAGTGATCGCTTCGTACTTTGCTCCTTGTCTTCTCTCCCTCCACTATAATTCCAAGCCGCTACACCACCTCCCTTCTTCATCTCACCAAACGATCTTTTCTGCACCATAGGCTTATACTCGCTTAGAAAAAGCGCCCTCTTTTCTTGTTCCCTCTCTAGTTTTTTTGCCTTCCGGGCCGAACGCTTCAACGCCCGCTTATCCTCAGTTGTCAAGTCTTCTGCACCGCTGCCGTCTGGCTCGAATTCTGTTGCAGTTCGTACCGTTGCTTTATCTTTAGCCACTGGATCCGATTGCTTGGGTTGGGGCTCAAAGGTTGTCCTAGCTGGTTGGTCGCCCGCTTCTGTCCGAGCCTGGTTGCCTTCCGGATTCTCAGCGTTGCCTTCAGTTGTGTAGCTGTCTTGCGCCGTGTGGTTCTCCGGAAGAGCAGGTTTTTCGGCTCGTTCCTGTATGTTAGGTGGGTGAGCTTGGTGATTTTCTTGGCCCTTATTAAGTAGATCCGTTTGTTTTCTAGCAGATGGTTGCTGCTCTTGGAGCTTGGAATTTCTCGCTGCTTCTCTCTCTCGCTGAGCTTTCTGAGATGCCTCTTGCTCTTTCTGAGCCGTTTGAGCTGCCTCCTGCTCCTTCTGCGCTACTCTCTTAATCTCGTCCTGTACTAGACTTACAATCTCATTCTCAGTTGGGACAAACGTATCTAGAAACGTCTCTGGCCACTGGTGTTCTTGTATGAAAAGCTCAGCACGAATTCTCAACTGTTTATACTCATTCTGGGTGTTGTTGTTATTGAGGTCAGCCTTTAGCATGTCTAAGGCAGTTTGAACGTCCTTTACCATGCCACAGAAAGCGTCAATTTGGGTGTCGTCTAACGCATAGGTTGCTGGGTCAATTTTGTTTGTATCGCAGTATTCATCGACCTTGCCTGCTAAAATCTTTAGCTCTTCATATGCCTTGCTAGTATCTAGCCCTTTTAATTTAGCCTGGACAAGGGTGAATAGAGGTCCATCGCGACCACCCATTCTAGACCGAATCTCAAAAACCTGATCTGGTAGCTTTTTCTTTTCGGATTGGCCGTCTACACCATCTCCAGGCTGCTCGATATGAACTTTATCGTTTATACCTGACATAAGTGAATCAGTGTCAGAATCTTCTTCCCCCTCTAGTGAAAAATCTGATAGTGTATAATCGTACACTCCTTCATTAGGAACATATACTAAGCAAGCAGTCTTGAGTTTTTCCTCTGCTAACTTATACTTTTGGTTAAGATCCTTCTTTTGCTCTTTGCTGATCCTTCCATTTTGGCTCCTTTTTAACTCTTTCTCCTCCCTTTTTTGGTCTGCTGCCATAACCTCTGTAAATTCCCCTAGGACAATAAAGTTAATAACGTAGTTAATATCATCTAAGCTAGTAAGAATTCTAGTCTCAATAGACTTATCATGTCTACCTGCCTTTATAGCCTTCATATAATTGCGGTGGTAGTGTTGGAGTTGAGAGGCTTTATAGTATGGTTCTGCTAGTAATCTCTGTAGTTCACGATTTTGAGTTACCATTAACTTAAAGTCGACTTGGTTGTTTAGCTTTGGCTCCACTAAGCTGTGTGTATGGACTTGTCCAAAGAATTCATTTCGATCTGCGTTAAGATTTGTTGAAGTAATGGCAATGTTGATCTCCTGTAGTCTAGCCCCTTGCTCGTTGAACTGTAAACGTAATTCTCTAGTAGACTTTGTAGGACCATTAAGAAGCTGCTCAGGAGCTGTCTTAAATGCTCTAATGTCTTTCTGTCTCTCCATTTCTTCTGTATTAAGTGTTTGGAGTATTTTGGCTTGAGTTTTTTGGCAGCTTACTGCAGCTCCATATATGTTTATCCAGAACTTGCGATCCTCTTCATTGCATTTCTCAATTTCAGATAAGTGAGATTTATCAAAGACATGTGGAATAGGCAAATTAAGCTTGTAATTTCTTGCTGCTTCTTGCTCTTGCTGAGCTTTCTGAGCTGCTTCTTCCTGAGCCCTCCGAGCTTTCTGAGCTGCGTCTTGCTGAGCTTTCTGAGCTGCATCTTGCTGAGCTATCTGGGCTGCTTCTTGCTCTCGCTGAGCTGTCTGAGCTGCTTCTTGCTGAGCCCTCTGAGCTGCCTCTTGCAGAGCTATCTGGGCTGCTTCTTGCTCTCGCTGAGCTGTCTGAGCTGCCTCTTGCTGAGCTATCTGGGCCGCTTCTTGCTGAGCTGCTTCTTGCTGAGCCCTCTGAGCCGCCTCTTGCAGAGCTATCTGGGATGCTTCTTGCTGTCGCTGAGCTGTCTGACCTGCCTCTTGCTGAGCCGTCTGAGCTGCTTCTTGCTCTTGCTGAGCTTTCTGGGCTGCCTCTTGCTCTTGCTGAGCTTTCTGGGCTGCCTCTTGCTCCTGTTGAGCCCTTTGAGCTACCACTTGCTCTTTCTGTCTTGTCTCTAGCTTTTTTACAGCCTCATCCTCACGATCCGATGCAGCAAACAGTTCCGCTTCGCCCTGGATTTGAGAGGTGGTTGCAGGCTCAGACTCGAATGTTTCATCGAGGACTTGCTGCGCACGAACTGGAATCCTCGGACTGTCATTCCCAAGTCGTTTCGCCATAAGCTCACTGCCTTTATCCATCCAAAGTATTCTATGTTGCTCACGTACAAAAACAAATTTCCATCCTTCTTTTCGGTGAATCATCATCAATCTATCTTTTGGCTTGATAATGTACGGTTTTGAAATAGAGGAGCCACCAAACATTATCCAATTATTTTTGCGTTTTAATAAGTATTCGTCTAGCAAAGCGGCATTGCGGATCGTCATTGACCTCAACTGGTTTCCATTGTACTCAAATATGGATATCGATCTTTTTATAGCGACTTCGCGCCCTGGCACGACAGGCTCTAGCTCCGCATCTGTCTGATGATAGAGAGAGGTTTCGACGAGAGATGGCGATGGCGACGCCCCATGACTATTAATAGCTGCGCTCTCGAAAGGCTGCATAACTGAATTGTTTATAACGACCGCAAGCCTGTTCTCATTTCTTGTGCCTGAAATGCTCTGATCTTGTTGAGAGATGTTTCTGTTAAGCAACGAGCGCCTCCGTTGGAAGCGCTTCTGCATTGTATGCACTATTTTGGGCACCTTGTGATGAATGCGGGCTGTGTTACCCGCATTCAGTAGTATTAGTGCTTCGGGCTGATTAAAGATGTTGCTAAAGTCGAGTGCGCTTTGTGGAATCGGGGAGCGAGCTCTCTCCCGGTTTGGTAATAGCCCACTTAGAACGCTAACCGGCCTATCTAGCATCTCGATATCTGCAGAGAGACTGGGAAGAATAAGCCGTGAGTTATTAATTGAGCTCTCTTCTTGAGTAGGTTGACTTTCTGCTCTCATGGGTGCTTGGGGCTGATTGAAGTTGTTGCTAAAGTCCGGTGCGCCCTGTGGAATCGGAGAGCGAGCCCTCTCCCGGTTTGGTAATAGCTCACTTGCAACCCTAAGCGGTCCATCTAACCCAATGTCTGTAACTGAGGTACTTGAAAGAATGAGCTGAGAATTATTCTGAGAAGGTTCACCCTCTGTTATCCTGAGTACTCTGGGCTGATTGATGCTGTTGATAAAGTCTGGTGCGCCTTGTAGAATTGGAGAGCGAGCCCTCTCCCGGTCTGGTAATAGCCCACTAACGACCCTAAACGGCCCATCTAACCCAATTTCTGTAACTGAGGGGCTTGGAGGCTGAGAACTATTCTGAGAAGGTTCACCTTCTGTTATCATGAGTACTTCGGACTGATTAACGCTAACCAGCCTATCTAACTTCTCGATTTCTGTAGGTTGAGTAGGTGGGCCTTCTGGTGCGCCCTGTAGAATTGGAGAGCGAGCCCTCACCCGGTTTGGTAATAGCCTATTTGAAAGAATAGGCTGAGAATTATCCTGAGAGGGGCTTTGAAAAATAAGCCGAGAATTATTTTGAGAGGGTTGACCTTCTGTTATCATGAGTGCTTGAGACTCATTAATGCTGTTCCTAAAGCCGTCGCTGCGAGCATCCACTAGTAGGCCCTGTGATATCGGAGAGCGAGGCCTCTCACGGTTTGGCAATAGCCCACTAGTTCTATAGCTGTAAAGCCGAGAATTATGCTTTAAACTCTCTCCTAGAGCAAGTTGGCTATTTTCTGTCATGATATGATCGCCATCCCGATCTGTTCCAACAACAGAGGCCGGTTGGGAGATTTTGATGAGAGCGCCGCTCATCATTGGCACCTCAGCTTCGTCCTCTACTCCAGATGCACCTAAATATTGGTATTCAGCGTTCAGACGCTGGTGCGATAAATCTCCCTGAATAGCGTTAAGCGGAATCGGACTTCCTAGGGCATCACCAAGAGTGTTGTCCGGCTGGGATACTGGTTTTTGCTGGAATATCTCCGGATGTATCTCGGGCAATTTTTTGTGGGTAACTTCAACGCTTGACTGCGGTGGAGAGCGTTGTCTGGAAGTTGCTTCATCTTCTAATCCTTCTTCGTTATTGAAGTAAGGTAATAAGTCGTCATCGTTGATGGTCTGAAGGCCAGCCGATTCCTCAACAGCGTCGTCGTCATCGCTAGAGACCCTTGAACTAGTGATCGACTCACTTAGAGTGTCGTCGTCGCTTATAAAGATAGAGTGCTTTAGTGGTTTCTCGTTAGGGCGGACTGATATGCTAGTTGGCCCAAAGAAGCTGAGCATGAAGTCTCTAAGCACATATGTCGAAGTTGGTAGTTCATTATAGCTGCGAGTCAAGGTCTTAGCTAGCGTAGGCAAGTAAAGCTCGTTCTTGTATCGCATGTATGAGCTGTAGAATGGTCGTCCGCATCGCCGGTCCCGTATTTCGCCATCGGCTGATGATTCTGTGGCAGCGCGATGGACACTTACACTATGGGTGCATTTTGCACTAATTTCAGTGTTCACCTTTGATTTGTCAATTCCTAGGTGGGCAGTAAACTGAGAAAATCTCCGCCTGGTGGCAGAGTTTCTAACGCAGCAACTTTCCAATTTGTTCTTTCTTGAGTCTAGTCGCGGAGCATTACCACTAAGACCAGGGAAATGTCGCAGAATAAAGAGCCAAATTTGCTGATAAGTGAGTTCCCACCGAACTGATGACCTGAGATTGTGTAATGAGAGGAACTGGCCCTCGTTAATCTCTATTCTCATGTCTCTAGGTGGCGTCCATTCCTCTCGAAGTGCTTGGCGGATGGTGGTTCGTGGCCCTTTATCAAAAAGAAAAGTATCTTTCAAGATCTTCACCCCTATTTCAATGAGCTTTTGGTTCTCATGTAGTGTTTTGATCGTTGGTATAATGACAGTAAGGTTCAGCAACGTCCTTGTGATTGCTCGCTTGTCATTTTCCGGCACGCTTTGGAATATCGTACCATACCGTATAGCGTGGATGATAGATTTCCGATCAGCCGTGCTGGCTGCAGGGGCGCGCAGCTGCAGAAACTGAACAGTCTCAGGGCATACGGCTCTTTTGAGGGCATCTTTCCCTTGAGTTATTTTATCCCAGACAGACTTGATATGTCGGAGATAGTGGATTATTTCCTTCACTTAAGTTAGCTTCTAGTAGCAGAAGGTAATGAGCCCTACTTGCCTCGTCACAGTGAAGAGCGAGGAGATCCGAAATATTCCCTAACTCAAGTCCTTTCCACAAGCCTGGGAAAACACGAAGCTCGTTAAAGGCGTCTGATATTTTTTTGCGGCCTAGAAGGCTCTTAAGGCTAGTCTGTTTGCGAGACGAGAGGCGTGCTTGCCAAATTTGAATATACTTTTCCAACCCGAAAATTTTGGCTTCCACAATCTTAAGGTAGATTTCGCCATCTGAGAAGCTCTGATGACCAATGTGCTCTTGCTCTAAGCGGAGCACGCCCACTAATTCATCAACAATTTCATGGTGAAGATCTAGCGATTCAATTTCAGCTCTAGCCGCAAGAAAGAAAGAGTCGGAAAACTTCGTAGAAGCCATGCTTGACTAGTTTAGTAAAGGCAAGCGAGAGTCACCATTGACATATGCTATGGGGCAGCTATTCCGTAGAATAACATGGTCAAAATGAGCTAGAATGTAATGGTGACGTGCAGGTGGACATATATATTAGTACCATGGTACTTTTGGAAAACGACAAACAGAATACGGGGCTCAGGACGCCACCACTGCAAATTGGATTGGATCGGATTAATTTATAGGCTGTTCCAGCGCCCTAGTGGCAGCTACGCCGAGTACATCTATAAATACACCGCCACTAAGGAGTGCAGTACTGTCTTTGCAGTACTGCATGACAAGAAACAGGATACAGGGTTCAGGACCGCCACTAAGAAGTGCAGTACTGTCTTTGCAGTACTGCAAGACAAGAAACAGGATACGGTCAGGACCGCCACTAAAGAGCAGTACTGTCTTTGCAGTACTGCATGACAAGAAACAGGATACAGGGTTCAGGACCGCCACTAAAGAGCAGTACTGTCTTTGCAGTACTGCAAGACAAGAACCAGGATACAGGGTTCAGGACCGCCACTAAGAAGTGCAGTACTGTCTTTGCAGTACTGCAAGACAAGAAACAGGATACAGGGTTCAGGACCGCCACTAAGGAGTGCAGTACTGTCTTTGCAGTACTGCAGGACAAGAAACGGGATACAGGGTTCAGGACCGCCACTAAGGAGTGCAGTACTGTCTTTGCAGTACTGCAAGACAAGAAACAGGATACGGTCAGGACAAAGAGTGCAGTACTGTCTTTGCAGTGCTGCAAGACAAGAAACAGGTACGGGTCAGATCCCCGCGAAAGAAGAAGAGGCTTGTAGAGCATCAGTAATGGCCTTGCTAGTGGCAATGAGTTTGTTATCGTTTGTTTGTAATATGGCTTCCATAGGGCACAGTGGCCAGGGGTGGAGCTCGTTGGCCAGAGTTTCCAAATAAGGGCAAGTGGCACTTTAAGCGCTATGGTTGCGGGGCATCGGCGAGTAAACGTGGATGTTGAGGTGGCCAGAGTTTCCAAACAAGGACAGGTACGGCTTTAAGCGCAGCGAGTAAACGTGGATGCAGACCCCAACAGATGCGATTACCACTTCACGAATTTCGAACAATAGCAGAAAAAAGTGTCGAAAAAGTTGAGTCGTAGAGAACATGCGTAGTTAAGATGAAATTCTGAGCAGCGCTGCAGCGTGCTATTGCTATTTAGCTGCCATGTATGGAATATCAACACGAAGTGCCAGTGGAGAGCTGCGAGCAGCCCTCGCCAACACCCAGCCGCCATCCCTCTTTCAACCAGAGAAGACAGCCGCAATCAGCCGCTCGGCAAGGCGTAGATTGTGGCACATCCAGCATACGGCAAAGCATGCTTGCCGACAGTGAAGTCTTCCTATATGGGAGTTTCGACTTAAGGATTTCAACGTCGTGAAAGCCAATAGAACGAATGGATTTCTTGTTGGTCTCGAAAAAATCCTTGATGACCTTTTCAGGAGCCACCACTCGACACATGTCAAGCTGATGCAGATCAAATGCGCAGTGAGACAGCAGTTCCAGTACACGGTCGTCAACTCCACGCACGCGTAGGACCTTGATGTTCACCAGCAGCTGTCTTAGAGACTCTGATAGAGGGCCTAGATTAGGTTCTTTCCAGAAGAATGGAAGCTTAAAGTACAACAAGCTAACGGTATGGATGACAACGCCTGCACTTCTGGCAGCCTGAATGGCGCTCGAAACGACTTGTAGATGGTGCTTGTAAAACTCTTCTTTTATGATAATGTCTGCGGTCAACAGGCAGTCGTCATCTTCCAGCACCTCAAAGAAGGACAATCTCACCTCCTGCAACAGAGGAAGTGCACAGAAGATAGATGATAGAATTAGGTCAGCACCCTCATCGATAATGCTGCGCTGCTCACTACAAATGTCGTGGGCGGTTTTGTATATCGCCATATATGAATGGAATTCATCTGCTTCATACCCCGCGTCGTACTTATCTTTCGCTATATCCACGTAGCTGTCGGGAGTTAAAATATTGGACCTAAAATGGTCAAAATCTAGTATTTCTACTCGATTTCAAGAGTAGCATCAGCGTAAACTCAGCGAGCGACTGGAGACGTACCAGTCTTCAACAGTTCTGTGAATTCGTATGTAAAGGAGGCAATATGTTCGCAAACATTTGACTTCAAGAGGTCTTTGAGTCCCTCAATCCCAGCCTGAGAGAACTCAAACTTCACGTGGCGAAAGAGGATCGACAGAGAGGCTTGTCTGAGCCGTTTGCTGGCGCAGGAAAGATCTTTAATATCCCAGAGTGGAAGGTAGTCGACAACGGCGTGGAGAATCTCCGTTGGGAGCGTCTCAAGACGCGTTAATTCGGGAGTGTCAATGCTCATTGTGGAAATGCTGGAGGGCCGTCAATAAGTCGACTGCGGTAAGGCAGATAAGGCTGGAGGAGAAGGAGATTCGAGGGTAATTTATAATGGCGAGGCGACCTTGGAGCATACTCCTCATGCCGTACCCCAAAAGAAATCCCACGACTGCGTATGTACAGTACAGTACTCCAAACGCGAAAGAGGTGACATGATGGCGTATTTCACACTGGGAACGCTAAAGGAAAATTAACGCGGTTACCTGGGATCTCTATTAGCGTAAATGCAACTGGTGTTGGAGGATTACCTGTGTGTCGAGGGTTCCCATACAGGTTGAGGCTGGCGTTCAGGTGGGCAGGGGTGGAGCTCGTTGGCCAGAGTTTCCAGATAAGGGCAAGTCGCTTTTTGCGTTATGGCGGGGGATCGGTGAGTAAACGTGGATGTAGAGGTGGCCAGAGTTTCCAAATAAGGACAAGTGGGCTGGCTGGTACCGCTTTAAGCGCTCTGGCTGCAGGGGATCAGCGAGTAAGCATGGATATAGAGGTGGCCACACCAAAAAATGAGAATACCGCTTCACGAATGCACGGGAATGCCAAGCTTGGGACGCGCCAAGAATCCAAGCTTGGGAGGCAAGGCTTATAAGCCTACCGCAAAGAGAGGGGCTTGTGTGATGACCTCCTGAGTGTCCAAGCTTGGATTCTGGGCATGTCCCAAGCTTGGGTTCTTGGCGTGTCCTAAGCTTGGATGTCCTTCTCATATCCAACAATTTCCTTTCTAGACGCTGTAATTCCTTTGCAAGCGCTTCATAGTCCTGACCTGTCCATATTCCGAAGATGGCATCACTACATCCAGATGGACTACAGCAGCTACCCGTCGAGATTTTCCTTAACATAGTCATGCAACTAGGCTCAGGGGATATCGGGAGTTTGCTTGGGAGCTCCAAGGTAGATGCCTCGTCTCACTCTTGCCCAGCTTATATCCCCACCTTGCTAATATATTGATACAGACAATAAGATCCATCCTAAAGAGCCACGAAGAGTACCTCTCTCGACAGTTCGCATCTTATCTCTACCCAAAAAGAAAACGAACGTCTAAAAAGCCCATCCTCGCCTGGCCTATCCTCACCCGCCCATCGCCCCCCTTAAAACCGAAACACATACTCTCACGCTGCATACCCACCCTCATCCGCTTCCCATATACCTTTTCCTGGGTAGCTGAGCAGGAAAAGCGCAAAAAAGTCCTCCGCGACCTCTCTAACTCCCAGCTCCTTAACGTCACCATCCCAAACCTACTAGTCTCCATCTTTGGGACCTCCACGCGCATCTGCGCCTGCTGCGGCCTTTCTGGCATCAAAGTCTTCAAGAGCCACGGCCTAAATATGCTCCTTAGACTGTCTGATGCGCGCATTTCAGGCAGCACGCCAGTTGAAGAAAAGAAGATCTCCATCGATGACGCACATCGTAGCCAAAAATTATGGATATGTCAGCAAGATAAGCTTGCGCTAGCGAGCATGCTCGCCCTTGTCTGGGTCGCCAGCACGACGTTTGACTACGGTGACAGGTCGACATGGGGCGCAGGCAGTTGCAACAACAACTGTGGGATACCTGGAGAGCAGAGTGAGGACATCAATCTCGCAAAGCGGCGGTGCACATATCGCGAACTGGCGCTGGTGCATGGGCCGTACTTTTTGTGGTGTAGCGTCAGTGAATCAGAGAAGGAGACGAGGTGGGTCAAGGACATGCTAGATGAGGGCGTGGAGTATGAAAAGGGCGTGGAGTCTATGGAGGGCGTGGAGTCTGAGGAGGGCGTGGAAGATGCTAGAATGGCGCATCACAGCTTACAGAGTGTGTTGCTAAGTCGCCTTGCTGGGTTGAAGGGGTGGGAGGGGTGGGAGGGGTGGTATGAGGCGTTTTCTGCTTTTGGGGAAGAGATTTTATTTTGTAGGGCTTGGGGGGTTGCGCGTTGAGAGTCAGACAGTAGAAGGCATTCGCTTGCTTTTGCATCTTTAATTATAGTAGTGTAGCGTTAAAATCCAGCCTTCCCGCAACGACCGAGACGTCTCACTCATTAATCTCGCATCCGCATCTATGAGCTTTTCTCCTGCATTAATGTTTGCTCACTACAGCTATAGCGCTTAAAGTGCACTTGTCCGTATTTGGAAACTCTGGCCAACGATGCCTTGGTCAGCCTCCACGATAGAACTATTTACGTCTCCCGTCTTCCGCCTTTTTGTTCTCCTCCACCTTAAGAGGCCGCAAACATGTCTCAAATCTACGAAAATGGCACCACAAATGACAAGGGGACGGAACAACTAAGACTTCCTCTTTCACCGAGATCCACCCTACCATCACTTCTACATAGACGAAAGATTGCCCTCGAGGACAGCAAGAAACTTCATGAGGCAGAGATCGCACACCTACAGCAGCAGCTCGATAACTTTTATAAGATAATCAGTGCAACAAAAACGCGTATAAAGGATACTTCGCTTAGCCTGAAGCAAGTAGAGCGGTCAATCATCAATGTGAATGAAGAGGAGATGGGGATTCAGGCAGAGCGAAATGCACACAACAGCGTCAACGATGCGGTGTACAACATAGCAGAAGCTGCGCTGTCCCCAGCCAATTCTATAGCGGCAGAATGGAGAGGATGTGCATGCTCGTCACACCAAGAAATCTACAAAGGCTGGCCAAAACACAACGCCGAGCTAACTATCGCTCAGTGCATGAGAACATGCATGTACTGCGGTAGTAATTTTCGAGGGGCATCCGAGCTACGCAAACACATAAAGGGAGCAAGGTATGCTCGAAGAAACCTTTGTGTAAGGCGGGAGACGCGGGGGAGATATAGCTCCACTACTCCGGCCTGGACTGTCTCAATTCACAATCAGATCCTGAATCTAGGAATAGTTCCTACGACTGGACAGTGCCCCCAAAGACTACTGGTGGAGATTGGAGAGCACCTTGCTTAGACATAGCGATCCTCACAGCAGTGCCTATCGATTGAGCAAAGATGAGGATACGGGAGGAGGGATGCTAGCAATAGACGTAAAGACGTTTACTATTAGATGTCTTAATAGAGGGAATAGTTCATTATAAAGCTAAAGTTCTTGGAGACATTGAGATCCTTAAACGAGGTCATCTAAATTGCTGGTAAATAACATAGGATTGAAGGGTCGACGCCATCAACAGTGCCAACTACTACCGAAATAGAGAACTGTGAACGGGTTTGAGCGTTGCATCTACACAGGTGGTGGAAACTGAAAACGGGATCTAAACTTTAAATGAAAAAGATGAGGAAACGCAATCCTGGTCCCTGTTTCCCGCAATTCTTAGTGTCCAGAGGTTGGAATAACAGTTTCCAAAATCTATTTATAGTAGGCCATTAAAGTCCATACTTAAACTCCGTCTCGAGTGTCTTCTGTCTCGCTCCCCTTCACAATTTCCCAACATTAATAATATACTGTTGTCGTATCCCTTTCATTGCCGTCTTCACTTTTCTTACAATGGCTAGGTCTACCTGGATAGATATTCGAGCTGGTCTCGATGATTTAGTGTTTGAGGAGCACCGCCAAGCGTATGCGGAGTTTTCTGACCTAGTGGATGCAGATGCGCAAGCTCCACAGATGATAATGCTGGTAGGAGAGGTGCAGAAGACGGCATCCATTCAGAAGCTGGGCTTCGGGATGGCTAGAGCACCAAATCACAGTGGCGATATTCGGCTTTCTGTAGATCCAGAGACTACTCGCTGGGAATCCCCAGTGCTCATTGCCGACTGCGAACTTCACGTCCCAAAGACTTTTAGCAGGATCATAGCTGGAAAAGCCCCTCTAGGTATCACGCGCAGGTCGCTAACCTGGCGAAAGCGGATGCCGCTAGGGATTGGAATTGAGCCAAAAGATATTTCTAATCTATTTTACACTCAAATTATGCTACCTTTTAGCACCCTGATCTGCTTCTTTGCAGACGACTTCCGGGGACTTGGGGAAGTCGCGATGCTCTTGGCGACATGGCTGGTAAATGTCATCAATTGCCCGTCGGACCTCCCGAACAACACACAACCCCGGATCATGATTCTACTAAAAGAAAACAACAGCGGCGAATTCAACGAGGAGACTGCGATGCCACAGTTTCTCCGAATGCTTGTGGAAGAGGCTGCACATCGCAGCCGGTCGCCGATAGAGCGAACTCGAGGTCGGATCTCTCCCGCAAATATAGCGATGCTATTTTCTCATTTTGGAAATATACGCATACTAGCTCTCCCGCAGCCTCAATCTCCCCACCGAGAGTGGAAAGCGCTTCGAAAACAAATCTTAGACGAGTCGGAGAGTGTATGCATCGAACGTTCGAAGGCCCAATTTATCTTCTCTGCGACCCACCTCACATCGCTTTTTAGCTTCGCATGCGACCACTTTTGCGGCGATGTAGTGAGACCATTCAACTTCATACGTGCGTCACGCCTTCCGAGTCCTGTCCCAAGAAACATGGCTACGCACTTGTCAGAGTTTATGAGTCAAGTTGATTCCGTACGCCTCCACACCTTCGCTGTTCCATTTATTGCATCCGCTCTAGCCCTGGATGCGTACCCTCCTGAAATGCATGGTAAGGCGCTTGCTTCTGTTAACGGTACACCACCTAACATGGCAGCAGTTTTTAATCCCCGCGCCGTCTTTGATGAGCTCTACAAGCAGATTTGTCAGGGCATTCGTAATCCTCGGAGCGAAAATGCAGAAGAGAATGCCTTTGATACTTTGCAGTTAACTGATGCAATCGAACATCAGTTTTGTCAGAACGTTGTTGTTATTGCTGAAGGAAAGACAAGTGCTGCTGCTGCGCATCAGAGCTGTCTATACTACTTTCGTGAAGAATGGGCTGAAATTCGCAGCACAACTTCCTGCTTTGGCTGCGTAGCAAGGCGACCAGAGCATGCTTGTTCCTGCGGACATGCCTTCTGTGATCTGTGCCTCGTCAATTATGGTAGGAGTGCTCCAGGTGCGCCGTGGACCATAGCGGTCAAATTTTGCCCATTGTGTGATGTTGAGGTAAACAAGGTTGTCAAGCTTAAGCCTCCAACTGCCGGGGTCCGCGTATTTACTGCTGATGGGGGAGGAGTGCGCGGCGTAGTCGGCATTCGATGGCTTAAAGTACTGGAATCTAACCTACGCCTCCCAATGCCCATTCAGGAGCATTTTGACCTTGTGGTTGGAACAAGTTCTGGTGAGACAGTCTAGCCAAGTTATGGATGGATGATGCTAACTTTAATATAGGCGGATTGACGGGCTGGGGGCTGTCTGGCGAGGGTTGGTCAGTCGAAGAGTGTGACAATCGGTATGAGACGCTTTCAGGGGTAGCATTCCACACTGGACTTCCCCCCCAGCTGCATTCGATAGGTATAATCCAGATGATCCGACACATCATTGTCTCATGCACTACTGGCAGTCGCTATAGCTCCTCCGGAATCAAAAAAGCTATCTGTTCGTCATTTGGGGAAGATGCGGTCCTATTTGGCAATGCAACTAGTACTAAAATCGCAATCACGGCTACAACCACAGACAAATCCTCTACCGTGATCTTTACAAACTATAGCGGTCCTCAAAGACCAGTGGGCTGCGGTGTGTAGGAATCTTTCTTCATTAATTTATAGGATACTAATTAAAAAAGGTTACACAACCCCGAGCGGGAAAGACGCACGAGACATGAAGGTTTGGGAGGTGTAGGTCACCTATTCCGCTACCATCGGTATCACTTACTAAAACCTCATTAGTGCCCGAGTAACTTCCGCCGCCCCCCCGTGGGTATAATCTTGAATAAACAGGGTGCTACCAGCTGATGCATTTGATAGATACTTCAAGCCATATAAGGGTTACCACGATGGCGGCCTTGGGGGCCACAACAATCCAGTCAACCTCGCACTCTGGGAACAAGATCTGATATGGGATCGCAAAGGAAAGCAGCCCGATTTTGTGCTCTCCCTTGGGACTGGTTCAGCTATTGAAAGTGATAGCGGCGATACAGAAGGCAGAACAAATACCTCCTGGATCTCCCAGTTGTTCTTGCCAAGACTGTTTAGGTCATTCATGAAGCTGCTAGACGGCCAGAAGACTTGGTTGGAGCTTCTGAATAGTGTACCTCAAGAACACCGATCTCGCTATCACCGCTTCACACTCGGCTTTCATGGACCAGAGCCAAAGCTGGATGATGTTAACTGTATGCAAGGCCTAAGAGAGAGAGTCGACACTGATGCCTCACTACTAGCGGCCGAAGTTCGTCGCTGCATTGACAATATCCTGGCATCGCTCTTCTACCTAGAGCTTGACTGTCTGCCATTGGCTTCCGGATTCAGCCTTCTGTGCCAAGCTCGAATATTGTGCCGGTTAGACCCGGGTACACGGGAGTTACGCGCTTTGCTATGGCAACTAAAGGAGAGCCAGGCACGCTTCTATGTTCAGTCTACAGAGCAGGTTCCCTGTGTTGATCAGGTATCCTATACCAAGATACAGCACGGCGAGCCATTCTGCACACCAGTGGAGTTTCGTATATCCTCCATGGATGATCTAGTAGACGTCAAGGTTGACGGGATAACCCAACGAGCTCGCAGTATAAGTAACTGTCCCTACAAATTATTAGACTTGGTGAAGGATCAGGGCCTTCATCGTGTTTTTGGTCGTCCGGATCATAAGAGGCGGCTTCCCCTTTTACACCACGCAGCGAAACGTCGTAAAATAACTCAGAATAAGAGTATGAGGCGGTGGTATGCTGGAAAATAACTTAGAATAAGAGCATGAGGGTAGCTCACCTTGATAAGGAATAAATGAACATGAAGGCATCCTACCGCGATGCATAACACATAAACTTCAAGGCGGCCACATGATAGACCTCTCGCCCATTGCCATTATGTCCGTCGAAGAGGCGTGAAATGCCCGACCCTTCGAGACTACGTGAGAGTAATTTAACTTATAGGTTCTTTAACATTTCATTAAACTAGATATCCCCAAGTCAAAAAAAGTTCGCAGCATCCATATCGAAGCCTTGCTGTTGTAAATACACATCCCACTCTCTCTGAATCCTCGTCTCATTCTCTTTCATGTTGAGGGTCAACTGTTCCACATGCTTTAGCCCTAGAGTTGTGCCCTTCACTAGTTCGTTCGTTGCTTTAATCACCTCATGGTAGTGGGCGAGGAGTTGCCGTAAGTGTGTGATCTCTGCTTTGAGACGTATCTGGCTCTCCTTAAGGGCTTTATTTCGCCTATGCAGAAGCAGCGTTGGGGCGAATCTTGGTGAAGGAGGAAGTGGCTTGTCGGGCATCAGTAGAGGTCTTGGTGATTCCAATGGCGTTAGCAGGAGTGGCCCTACTTCCTGCGAGCTGTTATCATGACTTGCGTAGCTTTTAGACATGTTTGCGGCATCTTAGAAGAGAAGAAGAGTCCGGCGTGCCTGATATTTATGACAGGAGGCATGGTAAAGAGCGAAAAGCGGAAAACAGAAACAAACAGGGCTATGGGCGGGAAGGCTGCCGATTTGCCGAAGGTTACGGCGGCAAAGGGTGGACCACAAGTCCCTAGCCAACGGAGGGCCTCCACTAGTCCCTACTTGGAAACTCTGGCCAACGGCCACAACCGGCCGCACCCGTTGGCCAGAGTTTCCAAGTAGGGACTAGTGATTGTACCATTTTGGGAGCAATGGTTGCAGGGGGTCAGCTACTAACCTAGATGTAGAAGTGGCCACGCCTTGGGTACCGCTTCACGAATACTGAAAAACGAGTGCAGAAAATCGTATACTATAGACTGACTTCTGGAGAACAGACAAACTATATAATGAGCTCTAGGAGCCGTTCTCCCATCATTACCAAACAAACCATTCAATATCACTCTTAACTAATCGTCTTTTATCATTCCTAAACCTTACAATGAAGATCGTCAATACGTTACTTGCTTCCTTAATCGTTGCTTTGGCGGCCTCTCAAGAAGCTCCGGCGATGTGCATAACTAGCCCTATAAGTACTTTAGCAGCAGGGGAGGTTGCACGAGCTTCGTAAGCATTGTCATCATAGCGGTAGTATCTCGGCTAACCACAGCTAACTACAGCGTCTGGAATCCAATTGGCCGTAGCTGTCAAGCCACGCTGTCATTTGCAGACGACAACTTCCTGCCTGTGCATTTTGATACACGTCCCAACACCTGCCTTGGCGCTCAGCAGATGGAACTAACAATCCCAAACGAGGTACCTAACGGGGAAGCGTTTCTATCGTGGTTAGTATGAGAGTTACTTTTTTGAGTCCAAAGGCTAACATATATAGGCTCTGTGCTGGGGAAGTCGCAGCTTTGTGTTCGCGGGTAAGGCTTGTTAAGGGCCAAAGCGACGTCGCAAGATTAGCACTAGCCCAGACTGCATCTTTAGTTTGCGAGGTGCTTGCAACGACATTTGCCACCTTGACAACATCTACCTCTACTGCAGCTACGACATCTACAACTAGTGGGTGGGACGTGGCGGCTACGAGTCTGACAGAAAGTGGATCGTCCGCAAGTCGGACGCAAAGTGGGTCGTCTACAAGTCCAACACAAAGTGGGTCGTCTACAAGTCCAACACAAAGTGGATCGTCTGCAAGTCCAACACAAAGTGGGACAAGAGGGGCGGCGACCACTAGTGCTGGGATTGGATCAGCGATGTCCCAGGCGGCAAGCGCGGATGCCATAACAGTCAAACCGGTTACTCCATTACCAACACCATCACCAGTAGAATTGTGTCCATGTAATTAGGGGAATGGCAGAGCCTAGGGTGTGGCTGAAATGTCTTTATATTTCCTTTGTTCGCTCTCTGTTTACACTTTGGTTTCTGTTTGTTCTTCGCTCTTAGTTTTATAGTTTGCTCTTTCATTTGCACGCTCTATTTGTACGTTGCTTTATCTTTTGTACCTACACGATGGGTCACCCAACCTATAGTAAAGCTGAAATAAACTGGATGTTATTTTACAAACTACTCAACCTCTCATTGGAACAGATTCAGTGTCTCCATAATGCTCGGTTCGAGGGCGTGCCACGAACGGTGGATGCTATCCAGACTAAGTTAAAAGAAGTCAAGCGTGCCAACAGCCTACAAGCAGAAGATGGCGAAGGAATCTGCCTTTCCCGTCTTGATCGATACTTGACGGAAAGCACTCGGGAATTTGACATCACTCTTCGCCAGCATTTCCATCTTAAACGGCTTCCAGATGGAGATCGCAAACTCCTCGACAATCTATGTATGTAGTCGCCACTCTTGACGACAGCAGTATACTTATTTGTTGCTAAATAGATTAATTCCTCGGAAATCTACGAGTCTATCGAATGGTGCACTTAGGAGGCTGAGAGGCTGGGAGAATGATAATATTTATTGTTTAACTATCACACGACTATTTTTATATACAAATAAATATCATATTGCTTCTATAACCTCTCAAAGAATAGCCAACAACCCACCATCCTTCTCCTCCACGATCTCGAAGCCCTCCGCATTCTTAAGCTCCAGCTCCACTCTCCTATCGACCCCCAAATCGCCATCGCTCAGAATCTCTTATGAGGCGAGTCCACCCTGCATCCATTATCATTTATATCCCACGATTTTTGAGCAGCGGCTACAGTAGTACAGATTGTGCCCAAACTTGACCATCCCGCTGGCACAAATTTCGTCTGAAGAAACGCGGCCATTCTTTGAGATGGCTTCAACACTCATAGTGCATCGAAAGCAGCATAGGACTTCGACAGAGGTGGTTTGAAGCGCTATGAGGCACTTTGTGAGATCCATGGAGTTTGGATTGCTCTGACTCGGCGTTATAGGACACTTTGTAGAATCCATGGAGTTTGGATTGCACTGACTCGGCGTTATCGGAGTTGTGTAGAATGCTTGCCAAACGGTTTCTTATTATCGTCGGTATTTCGAATAAGCGCGATAGTTCCCCTTACCCCGAACTTGAAGGACATTCTTCAATATATGGTAAACTAAGTTCTGTATACCGCTAATTGACCCCTGCAATGCCAGAGCTTCCTCATTAGTGTTAGCTTAGCTTGGGCAGTACTTAAATAAAGCTGGACATCAAGGACTAGATTGCATATTAATTTATTTTCCACGGTTGTTCAAGCTATCAATAATGCATCTCCTTCAAACAGCACTGTTCTTAGCTACCTCGAGCTTGGCTCACACAAGCCCCTATCAAAGGTTTGTCTCTATCCAGCCGCACTCGCCTATACTAATATCAGCAGATCTTTCGGGCCCTGGAGCAGGGAAAACCTGACATTTGCGACCCCGACAGGTTCTTTTGCGTGCAACAGCCTCTTTCCAACCAGCCAGGCTGTTAGCTCACACCAAACCGCCGTCTCAATTGGTTTAGGTCATCGCAACGACATTGCCACAGCTTCAGCAATCACCACATACACCCAAACTTTCCCAACGCCGCCAGCCATAAGCCCTCCCATCCGGAATGGGGGACATCGGCTTCCAATTGGATGGGCATCGACGCTTTTTCTAAACTCATGGCCCATTATATATTACTACGCGCGGCTGTTGCTCATTTTGTTCCTTCTCCTTCTTATCTTTTTTTGATATGTATCTTGTCGGAGAAACGAGTGTGTAGTTCTGAATCAATCTTTTATTCCGCGCGTCAGGACCTGCTTAGTTTAAAGCATATTTAGCTATCTATATGATGATACTATTATATGCCTTTGATATAAGCGTACATGGCTTCCTACATGTTGGGCATGTTTTGCGTACGAGAACCCATCGTAAAATGCACTCTTGACAAAATGCATGGCCGCATGATAAAAAATGAGAATTCGGGGTTCCGTAGCAGATACGGCACATTGACGCCTTTATCCTCTCTCGCTCAGCCTCCTCTAATGCCGTAATTCGAGACTTATAGCCCGCAATTTCTAGTTCATAGTTCTGGCGCTGGATTTGCCCATCTTCTAGTTTGTCGACATGGCCCCGGAGATTGAGGAGAAGCATCGCAATATCCCGATTTTTATCCAAATCCAGATCATGGGTGCGTATTTGCTCTCGTCTGACAACAGGATCATCATGATCAGAGATGACAATCGCGGTTCCTTAGGCAGAGGTTAATTAGAAGCATTTAAAATGGGTTGGGTATATTTACCTGGGGTACACCCATCCTGTGCATACTTTTTCTCTGTTTCCATGATGGTCGAAGTCGATGAACAGTGCGGCGTATTCACCTTCCCCAGTTCGTGTGACGTTTTATTATGTTGGAAAGACTTCGGGTGTGGGAGTTGCGTCTTTTAAAGTGTTTTCGCTTCCTGATACGGCGCGTAGATTGTTGTTCATTGGATCACAGGGGAGCAATTTCCAGCAGGCATTCTCATACGGCGACGAGTCACGATTTGAGAATACATAAATACCACGATCTACCACTACTCTTCTAAGTTTACGGCCTATGCTTATTCATTCTCAGGCCCTGATTTCATGCGCTTAATTGGCATATGGTCCTCGTCGGCCCTCTTTCGCTTGGATGGCTGTCGATTTTGCTCAATCAGTAAACCCTCATCACTATTAACACCCATATCGAAGAATGGCGTTCTCTGAGATACGTCGGTCTCAATCTGCACAAAGGTTAGCCTCTTGAGCATAAATAGGAGTTTGAGTACTAACTGCTATCCCAATATTATTCATCTGCTGGCAACCTGGACAGTTTCTAAGGGCCTCTTCAGCGTGTGTGCGTTTCTCATTTGCGCTAACAACTTGTCTCTGCATCGATTGCAGAGACAATGTTAGGGCTCGCGATGACTCTCTCTCAAGGGCCAGCAGTGTTTCGTAGTGACCGAGCTTTAGGAGAAGATGGTGGGCTTTTGACCTGGTTACATTATGGGCTGCAACTTCCTCAGGTAGGTGCCAAGATAGATCTTGAGGGCTCGTTGCTGTAGGAGAGCGGAAACCCCCTAGAAGCAAGTTGTTCCCGGATTTTCTAGAAGGAAACAGCCCTGAGCGTTCTGGGATTTGTAGAGCCATGTTTAATAGATATAATGAGTGAAGTTGTTAAAATACAAGACGGATATGGCGGTCTATATATACAGCAGATTCTATCTACTGGTAGAGTCAACCTTTGGACAAGCCAGAGGAAGCCTTGAATGGCCAGAGGTTGCTAATTATAGCAGATTTAGTCAACCTCTGGCCAGGCTAGAAGCGCAAAGAATGGATGGCTAGAGGTTCCTAATTAGGATATAACAGCGGCATCTTATACGGGGAACCATACGATGCATGTGACAGGTTCTATGCTTATTCTCCCCTACTTGTGCGCCTAAGTGCTTCCCCCTCCATATTCCAAAATCAAGTCACGAAAGCTCCTCGAGGCCGTTTCTGCCAGTTTTGCCACGACCTCTATTTGCAAGCTCAACACTGTTTCCCTCTCCTTTCCTAGATCTGGCCCAAGAATTCTGTCGTCCTGCATAGGCGCTGTTGTGGCTAATGGAATCGGTTTTTGTCGTTTCGATGGAGGACGATCCAAACTGTAAGAGGTGATTCGGCCACGTTTTCCTACTTTTCGCAAGCCACCCAAACTTCGATTATCGTTATATAATTCATTATATCGTCGCTGAATCTTCTTCCATGACATGCCATTAGCCTGCCACTCCCGAATTTGCCATTTTTGAGTATTGGTATATGGGTTCATCGTGTTCCTAGTTGGAGTGTATTGCAGGACAGAAGAGAGTACGGAGAGAGTACGGAGGATATTCATACACTCAAGGGCTACATTTTCGGTATAGCTCACTATTTACCCCTCATGGCCAGAGCTTCCTATTGAAGCTTAGAGCTCAAAACGCTTTGCGCGCTTTAGCGCTACTTGCGGCTTGGCAGTGGGCAGTCCCCGTAGTGCGAGTGTAACCGAGCCCGAGCTAGTCCCTAGCACACGCTGTATCTAGCAACCACTTTGCCGCTGTCCTCGAAGGCGGTTGGAAAAATTATCCGGACACCTATGAAAAGTCATGTCGCAAATACTAGCTTTATATCTAGGCAAAGACATAAATCAAAATTCTGAAGAGACATGTCTTTTTAGAAGAAGGTTATTGTAAATTAATAATAGTTTTGTAACTTTTGAACCATTATTGCGCTGGTAAGCCTGTCGTGAATTTGAATCGCTTTTCAAAGTGTCCGGATAATTTTTCGAACCGCCTTCGCCTGCATGTCACATGACTAGAAACTAATGCGGGTTCCGCATCTTGTGAATGGGGGCGTTCGGTCCAACAATTAGCTAATACAGGGTCCCACGCTCGCACTCCCCACAACTTACCTTTAAGCGCCTGACACATTACCCAGCTGTGCCTATTATGTAGGTATAGCTATTCACTAGTGTACGTACCTATTTACCTAATTATATACCACAAAGGCGTCATCGCTCATTGTATATTTTGACGTGTGGCCAAGATGATAGGGCTGGCCGTGGCTTCATTGGTCCCGCCAGTCTGGTTCTGCCGCAGCATCCACAGGGCGAGACGGAGATGCCGAAAAAAGCTCCTAATGTCCGAAAAACAAAAAGGCGTGCATGTCCGAAAAGGGGCCATGGCGAACCAGCGTGGTCCCGAATGTCTGGTTCTGCGCTAGGCGCAGCATCCATGCGAATGTGATAAGAAGGTCTCGAGGGACTGCATATGAGTGGCTGCTATATGTATCGATCTAGACATATTTAGATTCAAAGAACGGAAATGCGGATGCGAGTTTCTGTAAACCGTGGTGTTGGTGGCGTACTCATACGAGCGGATTAGCCACCCAGGACCTTTCCTATGAATACCCGGAAGCATTGGACAGGAGAATCGAGATAGAAAACATAGATAGATACGAGCCCGCCAGCTACAGTCTCCCCGCCTCACAGTTTTTGCTTTTTCCGATATGATCACTTTGCCCTCTATGGATTTCGGCCACTTTGATGTGGATGCGTATCTACAGCTCCCACTAGAGAATGCGAATATGCCCACGGCTCCTGTTGCACCCATGGTACCCACGTCACCCATGGCCGCCGTCCTTCCTGCGACGCCCCCATCGGTGGACACCTTATACGATGACCTCTACAATTACGGAGAGACTGCGCCTGGGATTTCAGAGCTCGATTGGCTGGCCCACGATGCTATC
>NW_017263712.1:49235-72480 GCF_001662655.1 Pseudogymnoascus verrucosus
CCCACGATGCTATCGAGCCTACAAGGCTAAACCGCCCGTCAATCGCCGTTAGAGATGCTTTCGTTCAAGCAGACCTAGATGATCTGGCCCCAGATGATCTGACTGACCAGCTCACCAACGAAGCAAACGAGCCGCACACGCCTGATGTGCAAACCCAGGTTTACATGTCCCAAGAGGACTCCTTCGGAACCAAAGAGGATAACCATTTGGAGAACCGCGCTGCAATCAGGTATGGGCTTATCTTGGTACACCACGTTCACAGAGAGACAAGTTAACACTATAGCAAGCCTTGTATTAGAAGAGATTGGAATACTACGTGCTGAGCGGGCTGCCACCGAGGATAAGATGAATAAGATAATGGCCGCCATTACTAAATACAACACTTTCACGGAGGAAGCACCCGTACTGATTCAGATGCTTAGCGAAAAATTAAATACAGTGACCCAAAATCACAAACAGGATAGATAGGTGTTTGTTTAGAGAATATTTAATAAATTACTAAGTCAAACTTCTTCTATCAATAGTGGTATGTATTGGGAATATCCGTAGAGCCAAGAAGTCGGCGGAGATCCCCGCCTTGGCCTACTTATCACATCCGCATGGATGCTGCTCCTACCGGCAGTACCAGGCATTCGGGACCACGCTGGTTTGCCACGGCCTACGATTATAAATCTCGATGACGTCTTAGAATGCCTTGGAGTAGCGTGCCAGTTGTAAGCAATGAGGTAAATAGTTACGTAAACCCTGGTAAGTAGTTACGCCCAGGTAAACAGTCGCACCCGGGTAAATATAACTAACGTCGCGCGATGCGTCGGGCGCTTAATGCCGCAGGGTTCCACCGCACGCTCGTGCCGAGAGTGTGAGTTGTTATTGGAGCCAAGGCCCCGTTCCTGAACTCTCAAAACCAAAGCCCGACCCAACTATGTATTTTAAGTTTGCTGTCCAGACCGAGGAACTCTGTCCCTAGCTACGGAAGCTTCATGTCAAGATGTCGGTCTTGGTCGCCACCGTTGTCCTGCTGGCCTCAACGCTGTATCTAGTGACCACGCCGCATCGCCAGGAAATCTTTGCCGAAGTTCTCTGCTGGTCTTTAATATACGTCTCGAGTCGGGCTTATGCACTCTTCAACCGCGGCGCGACTAGATCGCCATCGTCGCCCAGGTCCACAAGCGCGACTAATTGGAATGCGATTGCCTTGTGCGTCGCATTGCTGTGTCTGAGTAGCTCAGTTAAGGTCGTGAATTGGTCTGTGGTTAGTATACCCCGTTTCCTGGATGCATCTCCTCAGCCAGCATGGTCGTCGATCGCTGACCAGAGGCCGGAAAACTAGGCTCCCCTCTTATACCCCATGGTATTCGCTATCCACAGCTTTCGTGGCCCTGATCTGCAACTTCCGAAGGTCGAGCAATCCACATCTCGATTTCAACAGATTAATAAGAAAGCCTTCGCATCTCTCAGTCTGCTAGCGATAGGCACCGTCATTCCCTTAGCAAAAGGCCGCATTCCAACAGATCTAAATCTCCATCTATGCTGGCTGTTATCCCAAATCAGTCTTTATGGATTCTGGCTTTGCGGAGAGTCGGCCGAGTCTTCTCAGTCAGAGTCAGATGATGTTAATGCATTAGAAGATGCAGCAAAAATTGCTCCTCGTATTCTAGCCCTATTGGTTCCAGCTACTCTCCTTTGGTGGCATACCATTATCTTTATGCCAGCTTCAGATATGGCGGTTGTGGTACTGACCCTCTACCTAATGACCCTCCACCTAATGATCTATCTAGTTATCCTCCACCTAATTGTCCTCTACCTAATTATCCTCTACCTAATTATCCTCTACCTAATTACCCTCTACCCAATTATCCTCCACTTAATAATTACTAATCCTTTGTAGTTATTAACAAATTACGCCTCGCAACATCTTTAGCCACAGTTGGCAGCCACAACTACAACTTAAGCTACAGTTTAAGTTGCAATTTGAGAACAGTAATAGTTTATATTATTCATCTTATGACATATTTCTCGTTCTCATTCTTTACCTTCTTACTCACATTGATTAAAGCCTTGCCTTTCGTATCTTGCACCTTTTGCTTATCATCGTTGCTTTTTCGTTTCCTAGACACACAGTTTGAACGTGGTTCCTTAATACAATGCACGTCTTCAAAATAAGTTCTGAAATCTAAAGGAGACTCAAGATGCGCGTTGCAGATAGGGTACGGACATTCCGATTCCGCATAAGGAGTAAGGTGCGTGTTAATATGATTGACCAGCGTGGACTTCGTCATCCATTGCTGCATCCTCTGAGATGGCAAGAGGTCCTCATTACCCAGGCAGAAAGGACAGGAAATCGATCGTATAGATCGATTTCAAACCCTTGATCGATCGACGATCAAATCGATCGATTTGATCAGATATAGTTCTCAAAAAAGCAGAGTCAGACCTGTGTAGGGCACTGCTTCAGGGAATGATCAAATGGGTGGAAGCGGAGGCATCGGCACTTAGCTATTACCAACCTGCACGCTTACTGAACCGGCTCAGCACACGAGTACCGGACGAACTGGACGCTCCATTGCGTCGCATTTTATCCCTTTTAGCTCTCTGCTTCGACCCGTATTTCGGCCTCAGGCAGCATCTGGTAACTGACGGCAGGAGCTGTTCGCTCGCTAATTGGCCAGTGCTTCTTTTTTTAGAGGCCCTTGCGGTCGCGATCAAATCAATCGACCAAGTTGTCTAGTCCAAAAAGTATCGATCGACTAGGCACCTCAAATCTATACGATCGAATCGCAATTGATCTTCTAGTCGAATCGATCAAATCGATTGGTCGATCGATTTCCAACCCTGCTAGTAATAAAAGATTCACGGTCACTTATGACGATATGATCTTATTCCGTACGTAGTTTTGTGACGACTTTTACAACTGACATATTGAGGAAAAATATCCTAAATGATGATCCATACGTCTCTATCCTAGAAAATGCAGATGACCTGTATAGTGGATCATATCTCCTCCAAACATTATTTGACACTGAGGATACTACGAAGAGGCCTAATACTATTAGCTAGCTAAATATTTGCACAAGAGCCGTTCATTACATGGCAGGAAGAAGCGTCAGCGGCCTTCTCAGCTAATGGCAAGCAGCTGGGTGAGACTAGTCGCTAACGTTACTATTACGTATTGCACTATCAAAGTTCTTACGTCGTTGCTTGTAATTGCCGTTAATTGGGGCGAAAAGTGCTCTCTTCAGCCCTTCCTCTTTGTATATAAGAACAAGCCGTTCTCCATTTAGGCAAAGATTTTTAAACATGTTAACTAACGCCACTTTCTTGCCTCAATCTCTCAGTTGAATATATTCATAATTCTTTCAATTTTTACCATGGAGACCGCGGAGGGTTTTCGCATTGGGGGTATTCACATTCCCACTCCCAATCTAGGTGTAACAAAAGAAGAAGAAGTTACAAACCGCAATGAAGTACGAGCTGCAATTGCAGAAGGAGGTTGGGACGTTATTTGGGGAGACCTGATTAATGAAGGAGACCTTCTTACATTTATCATTTCGCTGCCTACAGGAACTACAGGAGAATGGGTTGCTCTGCAGGTCCAGGCTCAGTTGGCGAAGTTTTCCCAGAGACTGGGTGATGTTTCTGAGGTAGTTCTTGCGCAAGCGACTAATTTTATAAACGGCCTGATAAAGAGAAAGGGTTCTGGAGAAACAGATATCAATGGACTAGGAATCAAGGGAGGCTTTGCCACCTACCACCGCCACATGGAGTATACGCTCGCGGGTGCAAAAGTTGGCAGTCACGATCTGCCAAACAATCAACAACCATACATTGCTTTACGCGTTACCAAACCTCTACCACCAAAAGGGGCCTCATTTGTTTAATCATGAACATTAATCGACGCTCCCTTTATTGCGGTGTTCGGACACCTCGGTGAGTTTAACCCTTTGCAAACGTCGCTGAGCAACTGTCTGATGGTTTAAATTAGAACAGAGCCCCTTCGTCAAGACTGTGGTTTTCTTCTTTTGGTTTTATCTACGCTCGTTATATAACATCGGAAATATGAAATGTGGGTTTGTTATGGACGGTAGTGTTGCGTTGCTCTTCATAATTAGGACTAGGAGAATTGAGGATCTGTATCTAAAAAGTTGTAGTCCACATGGTGACCATATTTCTTGGCAATAAATTGCTAATATGCGGTGATAACTAACGTTTTTGTACATTGTACACCGAACGATCCAACACACCGAACGGTCCACCCCATTTTACACTTAAATCATATATTCGCAGCTTAATATCTCTGCATTCTCTTAATAATAAATTAGTTATAAAAATACTACGGTAGTATAGGAGGCAGCACGAGTACTATACTCAGATAGTTATGTGAGTACTACACTCACATACTCCCGTAGTGCTCATATAACTACACTCATATACGCATGTATGGCTTTAGGTGTCATCATGTTAATCACGTCAAAGCCAAGGTGGATGTTATCGGCACGATTTGCCAACAATATTAGTTTGACTAACTTACCAATCGTCGGAACCTACCCTGAGGTAAACCTCAGGGTTCGGGATGAGCAAACGGCGTTCGCCAGCGCTCGCCGCCACTTCATATCGCTGGCCGTAACCTCAACATATCTATAGCTAGTAATTTGTATACTATAACTCTTATTTTAAGTCTGCATGCCGTAGCTCCATAGTTTTTAGTGTATTCAATTTTATCATTACTTTAGTATCAGCTGTCCTCCTTGCTTCTTCATGATTGTACAGCCTTTTGAGCTAGCAAACTCAAGGCTAAAACTTTCATCGTCTGTCAAATCTTGAATAAAACCGCCATGTGTAACAACAATAACGTCCTTTCTCATGTTGCTTGGTACTTGCGCCAGCACATCAATTCTCCTCTTTACATCACCTAGAACTTTCTGTGCCCTCGCCTTACGATTAGCGGGTGAAAACAGGTCTTTCTTAAGCGGCCACGGGGTTTCTTTAAGAGTAGAGAAATCCAGATTCAGCCATTCATTTTTCAAGTTTACGACGGCTGATCCGGTATTGCAGGGCTGGTCGCCAACTTCTTGAAGGTACGGATCCAGGACTAGATCTGCTCCCCCAACTATACCGCCTTCACCTTTGAGATAGAAACCTTCGTCGATCACATCAATGAAGGCCAAGAGCGTAGTATGTATCGATCGCCTCAAGGGAGATGTGAGTATAGTTCCAATTGTATCAGTGCCGAGGGGTGCAATGTTTTGGCCAAGTTGCACCGACTGTCTTTCACCCCTAAGAGTCAATCTCGGGTCGGGAATGCTGACGTCGTCGTTAACGTTATGGAGACCGTGGCCGTGTCTGATGAGAATAACCTGTCCCGCCATTGCTGCTAAATATTCTGTCGATAGGTGATGGTATATTGGATGAGGACGTAGAAGGATAAATCATACTGTGCAGGATGAGAGAAGGCCAATTAATTAATTAATTAAGAACGGCAATGGAAATGGAAATGGAAAATCGAAATGGAAAATCCCTCTTTTACTTTCTAACGACGCAATCCTAGCACTGCAACCAAACCGTCGTTTTTCTTCGAGTTCTATAACGAAACAGCGCCACCATCCAAATGAGCTCTGATGGCAAATATCGACGAATCACCATTTCGCGAATTCTGCTATCGTATTCGTGAATACAGGCCTTTCGCCATATGTCCGTCTGGTCACATATAGAATAGGTAGAATATGAGTTGATAATCTGGCGCAATGTGATAGATTACAATAAGATAACTACGTACCATTTTCTAAGAGAGATGATCTGCAACCTTGGCGAACATTAGCAACATTGTTGCCGTCATCCTAAGTTTGACTGCTTGGTATCTCTGGCTCGGCCCAGTCAGCCCAATCAATTCGCCAGGTTTTAATTAAGTTACATGAACTAGTCAGAAACCAATCGAGATCTAACGTTAGAAGATGCCAGAAATAATAAATGACGTGATAAGGTAGTGACGGATCACGAGGATCAGATGGAATTAATCGTGTGAGTGATCTAAGACCTATCGAGATCTGGGGAGATGAAAACAATGATGATGAATGATGGAGCGATAACATACCATTTAGTCCAAGTCCCGTTCGGCCCTTACATGGACCATTCCATCTACCACAAACCTGGCTTTTTTCAGCGCCATCTTTGCACCTTGTGAGATCTACAAAGTAGTCTAGCCTTATGAACCGAAAAGCCTGTGTACGCGATAGCGCAACCCCTGCGTCATCACCAAAGTGTTGCCAACATTCTTCGGGGCAACTTTTGAGGAGTGGTCCTTAGTCAAGGTATATAAATGTTGTGTACACGGTGAGAATCAAATGTAAATTCTTGTTTTTGGATCCACTAGAGTTGGTCAAGATCTTTAACGACCTGCTCACAAGAATTAACCTTGTACCCTTTAGTCACAAATAGCCTCCATATCATATCAATCATCATGTGCGACAACCACGAGTCTGGGGCTGTGAGACCCCTAGATGCTTGTCGTCGATCACCATGCTGATCTCTTACTGCAGACTGGCCACTTCGTCCCCGCCTATATCCATAAGCACATTGCTGAGTCCGCCGCTGCTCCGGATAAAGCCCGGCAGGCTGCTCTGCGCACCCTCTCCGTCGACCAGGACTTTCGTGGGCAGCGTGTGACAGCCTCTGAGACCGCTGCAGCACCCTGTGCTGCAGACGAACCTGGAGTATTGGCAGCCCAAGTCCCCATTGTAAGATCACGCTATGTCACACCCTATGTTTTCGAGCACGTCGTCTAGAGCAAAGAGGCAGGCGATGAGGCTCGAGAAAGTGCAAGGGCAACATTGAAAACAGATGCTAAGATACGCGAACAGAGAGCTGCTCTTATTGGTCCTGCGGCGACAGACGAGCCCCATGATCATTTAGCTGCTCCTTTCCAACTGAAGCGCCTTATTTACGATGCAAAGGGTAGCGGCAATCTTCGCGGCACTCTTGCTCGCGCAGAAGGTGCTGGGCGAAATACTGACAGACAGGTCAACAATGTCTATGATGCTATTGGCATCACGGCCATGTTCTTCTATACGGTGTTTGGCCGCAACTCCGTCGACGACAAGGGCGGCAATATAGTTGCTACTGTCCACTTCGACAGCAAACCCGATGACCAACTTGGCTACAACAACGCCTTCTTTTTCGGCACCGAGTTTGCTTTCGGCGATGGCGATGGCATCATCTTCGACTATTTCACCGATGCACTTGATGTCGTGGCGCACGAACTGACTCACGCCGTCACCAAATATACATCTGGGTTCACTTACAAATTTCAGACTGGAGGCCTGAACGAGTCCATCTCCGATGTCTTTGCCGCGTTGGTCGAGCAATGGCACTTCAACCAGACTGCGGCTGAGGCCGATTGGCTAAATGGCCAGAGTCTGTTCCCCGTTGCCATCAGGGGCCCGGCTCTCCGAGACATGGCCAACCCGGGAACTGCATACGATGATTCTATCCTCGGGCGGGACCCCCAGATTTCTCATTTCAGTCAGTATAACGATGACCTGAGTGTCCACGTAACCTCGGGCATTCCCAACCGGGCGTTCTACCTAGCTGCCATTGGCTTCGGTGGCTATGCATATGATAAGGCTGGAAAAATCTGGTATGCCACTTTGACCGACAGCCGCATCGAGGCAATTGCCAAAACTGCCACTTTCAAACAGTGGGCAGACGTGACGGTTGATCAGGCGAACAAGTTGTTCGGTACTGGTGCAACAGTCATTGTCCGCAATGCTTGGATCGCTGTTGGTGTTCTCGTCTGATGCTGAGCATGACGGGAAGTTATCGTTAGCTAATATGACGGTGAATGTACTTTATAAACTGGCCTCGAGTTGTTTCTGCTCTATGTGTGCATGTTTTCAACGAAATGATCTGTGTCTCACTTAAGCTGGCGCTAGAGTCTACTTCCCGGCGCTCGATCGTTGTCATCTTGAGCTTCTCCAAGCCTACTAATTAATTTCGGGGAGGTTTTTCTGCGAAAAGAAAACCCGGTTTTCCTACTGTTGTAATACTGGTGCGATACCCGGCAATGCGAACACCCCCGGGGTAACCGATCGGCCTACCTGGCAAGAGCCCAACTGAAGGAGGATGCAAGGGTTAACTATAAATATAGTCTGTGAATTGATCCGAGGAATTATAAGATGACCTGTGAACTAATGCTAGGAAGTGTTATAGCGGGAATTAACCACGCATTTTATATTCAGATTGCTGAAATCGTAATGGACTCGAAACGTCACATTTTGTCCGAAGTGTTATAGCCAAAATCTGTTTGCGGACTCAAAACAGCTAGCTTCATTAGACACAGTAGGAAATGACTAAAGTATTCCGGCATCATTAATCGGTCGCGATTGTTGTCCTAGAATTGTTACTGTCCTAGATACTGTTTCTGGACTCAAAAGGCGCTAAGAGATTGACAGATCGGTAGATCGGTAGATCGACTAATGCTATTACCTTCTAACCCCTCAAGTTTCGCCACTACCTTGGGACCAGCCCAATTGTTAGCTTTGGTATCCAACATGTTGAGGTTTTTGTATGATTTTAGCTTCAATAAGCGCAGTAAAACCGGTGAAGTTGTTCAAAGCGCACGAGTACTTTATATTTTTTTTGCTTTTGCCAGGAGGTTACATAACCTCTAGGCCACACGGCAGCCCCCATTTCTATAAAGCTGTTACCTGGATTAAAGACACAGGATGCGGTTTTTTGAGAGCATATATCAGAATGGAGACAGAGGATGCAGCGCTTTGACCAACTGCACCCCGTTTCCATAAAGCCGCTGTCGTCATTGCGGACACAGGATGCAGGAACAGGGATGCGGAACGCCGAGAGCAGGGGACGGTTTTGGTGGTCGTCTTGGCGCGAGAGTGACGATAGCTCATAGAGACATTCCTAGGCTCTGCATACGTTTTTCCCATCGGGGTTTTCCGTCATGCCTTTACAGGAATTTGGGAGCCTAATAGCATTGTAAAATATCAGAAACCTGAAAATATGCCTCAACTATAACTCTGTAATGAGAGATTTAGAACATCGGTCAAGGCCAACATCTAATGCTACACTTTATATTGACGCCGCTCTTCCTAATACCCATTTCTAACCGTTTCTAAAGCAGATTGTATTTCTATATAACCATATTTTATCAAAGTATATAAAGAATTACTGACAGGGTGGTGGTGAGTAGGGCTTGAGCTGGAATTAAGTTCCTATCTCTCGCACAGCGCCGTTGCTTAGCAGCATCTCATCTTTTTCTTGCTCTTGTTTCGCTTTTTACGCGTAACTTCTTTGCTTGTCTCTCAATCTTTGAAGAGAACAGTGATTATGAAGCTCTCAAAGGATGAACTACTGGCAGATATCGAGCAGCAGCGATCAACGAAGAAACGTCCACCAAAAGTTGCCCCTCCAACAAAGAGAGGATACACTTCTATCCTCTCGCTATGGCAACACTTTGCATTGCGTATTGACCAGCCAGCGCCGGTCCCAAGCGCAGGTTGCATGAAGAGCTTCTTCAAAATGTTAGCAATCGAGCATAAAGGGATGCTAGGCCCACATCTCTCCCTCAACACCTTATGCCCATACGTTACACGCCTTGCAACAGCGTACAAGCATGAACACGATATTGAGATTCCACAGAGGGTAGTCAAGGAAGTGAAAGATGTAAGATGATACCTGTTGTTGTCCTTATATAGTAGCAAAGAAGCTAATACAAGGATAGTGGATTAAGTCAGACTTGAAAGTTTTGCTCGCTCTCAGTAGCAAGGCCCGCCCGAAGCCAATGGCGGACTCGCAAGATCTCGAAGTGCTTATTCGTTACTTGTGGGTACAGGACAAGCACAGTTACCGAAACCAACTCGACCGCGTTAAGCTGCAGTTCTTTCTTCTATGCCTTGCATACACTGTAGCCCGGCCAGGTGCGGTCGTCGTATCAGATTCATATCGAAACAGCAATGAAGCTATAACTTACAGAGTTAGTATATATCTAGCGTTTACTTCATGCGTTTGCTAACTCATTTGAGGATTTGAAATTCCACCTCACTCAGGATGTCGAAGGCGGTCCACCTCAGATGAGCCTCACAATTACCTTCAAACTTATGAAGGGGGACAGAGATGAGGAGGATGAATTGTAGGTATCTATAGACCATAGGCTATCTTAACGGAGCTGACATAGCTTAGTGTGACAATAACGCTCTGGGAGGACCGGGTCTATCCACACTTATGCCCAATTATGCCATTTCTTACCTTAGCATACGAACACGACGCATTTGATATTAAGCCAGAAGAGCTTTTTTGCGCTACGTTAGATCGTAGCGTTGTTGAAGTCCCTCTTAAAGATGAGGTCTTAGATATGCCCCTTTTTCGAGCAGCGGACAGGACGGCTGCATGGACATACGCTGCTTCTTACCGCGCCTTGACAGAGCTTGCATACCGTGCAGGATATAGATGCCAAGTAACTTCATACGCTATTAGGCGCGGAGCTGCAAATATTCTAGAAAGTATGTAATTTGACACCGAGGCCGGAACGTACGCTAACCTTGTCGCAGAGTCCGCAACATGGGCAGAAACAGGCATCTTGATGGGTCATAAGAATCCCAAGGTGTTGCAAGCACGCTATGTCAACAAACATGTCGGTGTTGACTTACAAAGCCTGTTCCATAAAAGAACTGCAAAGACTGATCGTCTACGGCCGTTGCGCAGCTTAGCTGCTGAACACTTCCCAGGCGCACCATGCGACCTCCGCGGTACGGACCTGCATCAGAAGCTCAGGGAACACCCTAAATACATTGAGCTTCGCCAGGAATGGCAGGACCTTAAGCAGAGCGCGGCAAGCGCGGCCCTTGTCAAAGCTGCGAAAACAAAGATGGATGTGGAATTAGCACGTCTTAGAAGAGTTGAGGCAAAGAAGCTTAGCAAAAAGCGTATTCCCCTCCGTGCCTCCGTAGCCCTCTGCGTCTCAAATTCCTGCTAGCAAGTGCAGCTGAGTTGAGCCTGATTGTCACCTTCCGAAGCTTCTCTGCTTCCTGGACCTTTGTCTTTGGCTTGTTCTTCCACTCCATCTTAAACCAACCTTGTTCCGCTGCCTCTGTTGCTGTGAGTGGGAGGCAACTAGTTGTAGTGGCGGTCATCCTCCTAATCCAGTTGCCAGTGAGCTTGATACAGATTCCGTCGCCTTTATTTCCATCATAAGGGGTCCGGTTTATATAATTTCGTTGTGTTGACCCTCTCATCCTTCTGTTTGATATTTGTGTTGCAGTCATAGATGAAAATGTCTTTCCCTTTTGCAAACTCTGTTGATGGTCAAATGGCAATGGCCCATACAGGATTATCATGTGCATCACCTAGATGGAATCCTGGGTTGGCAAACCAATGGAACACTGGGAAAGAAACCCATGGCATGGCATGACTGAGTCTTCCCCTGGAGGTTTGACTATCTTCTCTCGTAGCGCTTCTGCGAAAGTGGATAGGTCTTTGGTGTCGTGGAAGTGTTGCCAGTTAGCGCGTGCCGCTACAGTAGTGAAGGCAATGATGGAAGGTGCCAGCGGTCATAGATAATCTTCCTATGGTGGGTTTTGGCATCAAAGACAGTGCTGTCTTCTGTAAGACCCTCTGGAGTTTGCGGAATTGCAGGGCTAGGCGGCACGCAGCGGCTCAACTCACGGATAGCTGCATAGCAGTTATCCGTGAGTTGAGCCTCGTCCTTTGAAAGAGTTGGCGTTTTTGGAAAGTGGAAATAACTTTTTATCCTGGTGATTAAACTCGCTCAAATTTAGGTGTGGATTTAGGTGATGCATAACTACGGATACAGCCCCTCAAACTCTGTGTAAGTTGCGGTTATCAAAATTTATTTGAGTTGCTAAAATTGGCTGCTACTATAGTATCATTTCTCAAAATTACTCTTTGCAATATCACGCTTAGTTGCCCCTCTCGCCGTGCAAATCTTGGCAACATGAGTCTCGTTCTTCCGCATCAGGCGACGGTATTTGAGAGGTTGCCCAACCATGGACAGTTCCTCATGAAAGCTGTTCTCCAAATAGGTTGTATATAGATTGCCCGAGGCCAAGGGTCCCCATGGCTGCTGCGTGGTGTGATTGCTGAAAGGACCGTATCCATAACCGCCTTCCTCGCCGATGTTATGGATATCTCCCGTCGACGTTTCATTCCCAAACGGACCCACCATATTGTTATCAGTGTATACCTGCCGCTTCGTATTCGTCGTGTCAGCACCCATATTTTGGTCTAAATCCATTGGCATGCCGGAGCCGACATTGTTGTTGTCGGCAGCATTCTTCGCCGCCAGCAAAGACTCTAGCTCTTGAACCCGCTGCTCAAGTTTTTCGATATGTTCCTTAGTCCGTTGCCGATGCACACGTTGGGCATCTCGATCGTTCTTTCGTTTGCGGTCACGCTGAGCGGAGGAGAGATCCGCAACAAAGCGGGCTGCAGAGTGTTTTATCAGCGGCATATCTTTAGTATTAAAGATTGAATATATACCACGATGCCTCGCCTGAACATTATATTGATTCTGATGCGTGCCAGCCGCATCCGCCTTCCGCTGGGACCTCCTGTCGCCATTCTGAGTTGATAGCTGTGTAGACATAGTTTAAGGTGAAGGTCTTGAGTTGTAACTGTGAGGATGCTAGTTTTCTTGTGGGAAATCGAGTCGATGTAATGCTAACGTTTAATGGGGATGGTGGGAATGGTACTTTTTACTGAAAAGAAGCGTCACATTGGGTAGGATATTGACAGTGTTTATACTGCGTGACCTTCGGCAAATCCCGACATTAATGCTGTGTTACTTATCAAACGAGCATTTTCAATTCCATCAATTCTGAGGGAGGAGTGGGTGGTAGAGGCAGTGATATTTAGCCAACGGTCAAGGTCACGAGCAGTATCAAGAGCTCTTGTTTTCAGATGGTTCCATGTCCAACAGCATGATGTCCAACAGCATGATGCATAATGTAATATTGTAGTGGCTATTTGCGCTAATTGTCAATTCCGTCTTTGTCGTTCTCACGCCCTTGGGTTCCTTTGCATAGTTGGCAATGAGCTGGCGGCACGCTCTAATTTGCAAACTTCCCGAAGTTCATATACAAAGCTTCTCCATAAATGACTCCGAAGAATTATTCAGTCAGTCCGAGATCTTCGACGCCTCTAAATCTAATGAACTAACACCACAGCTGTTCAGGTATGCATTGATGTTTCTTAAATCGTCCTGAATTTCATTTGAGAGCCCTTTAGCATCCTCAAAACCTCGTATAGCTTTGCGGACAGCTTTGTGAGAGTCCTTGCATGTATGTTGTGAGGTTTCGCCATCCTAAACGTAAAATCAGCGGTACGCCCTCGTGCCTCCCTCAGCATGCCTTACCTTGATTCTAGAATCAAAAACTATCAAAGCTGTACAAGCAAAGACGGCTTGCTTTATCCTTTCTTCAACCCTGTTCTCCTCTGAATCGGAGAGAAATTTCTGGGGAGCAGAATGAGGCTGCGAATCACCGCAAATGCATAAACGGTAACCAATTTCCCGTAGTCTTTCCTTGAGAAATTCACCAGTTGCAAACTAGACGGGTCATTGTCAGCTATATTTTGTTAGTTAGGGGTACAAGAAGAAACACTGACAAACATGTATTGCCAATCAGTAGTGATCTTTTCCTTGGTTCTCCTGCCGTTTGATATAGAATTCCAATTTTCTGTCAATTGGCCAAAGACACAGCCTTTCTCAATCTCGGAACCTTGCCCAAAAGCAAATTTGTAAAACGCCTCCCATGGGGGTGACAGAATCTTCATTTTGTTAGCTTGAAATAGCCATGCGACGCGGCATAGCAGTTCGTGATGTTTAGGAGGCATCTGGCCATGGACCTTTTTGAAAGCACCTTGCACAGCCTCATCTTTCATTCCCGCGCATAGTCGTGCACCCCATAACCTTTGCAGTATGTCAAGACTTTGTCTAGAGTAAATCGCACTCGGAATTTGAGTCATGGATCTAGGTTCCTTGCGGGGTGGGGGAGGAGACAAGCCCTCTTTCTCAGCCGTTTCGTCAGGCGTAGATACGGGTTGAAGGTTACTATCATTCCTATATTGTATAAGCAGGGGAAATGGCAAAGGAGCTGATTAACATACACTATATTCACCATCCTATTTGTCTCGGTTGTTTCCTCCACGTCTGAAGCAAGCCCATCATCTAATGTCGCATTAGAGTCTCTCAGCCTTGAATTTTGGACTTTAGTAACAGTGATATCTTCACTGTCAATTTGCCCATAGCTGCTGCCAAATAGCGTTTCCTCCAGACGTATCCTAACACAGTAAGTGCCAGGATTTGTAATAGTCAGAGTAAAGCAAAACTTCATCTTGATGGGTGAGACACGTTGCCCAGTCTCAACTGTGTTTCCGTCAAGCTTGCCCTCACCGGTGTAGCTAAGTAGTGTTGCTATGGCGCGGAGATCTCGGCGGTCCAAACCATAGCAACCCAATTCAACTACGATTGGTAGAGCAACACCAGCCTGGACTGTTTTTGGAATCGAAACGAGAAGTCCAACGTCGGAGAGAACGTCGGAGGCAACTTTGGAGGCAGCGGATGATGGCATATCATTAGTGGTGTCATTGCGGCCAGGCGAGTCACGACGCAGCATGCGCTGAAGTTCTGTTGCGGGTGTCGAGTCGGCCATGGCAATAGGGAATAATTAGGCAAGGCAAAGAAGAGCAGCGGTAAAATTTAGCCAGTGGTTCGGGTAAGTGTGTGAGGCGGCTTTGTGGCAATGATAAGTTTCCAGGTTTTATATCAGTATAGTCGGTGCAAATAAGAACCTGGCTTTGCTGGGTTCTTCTCCGAGAAATGAGGGTAAGCAGGATTCTTATAGCAGCGAAGATAGCCCACGATGATAATGACATGGTCCCCACCCCAGCTCTCCCAGCGACGACCACCCCCCACCACCCCCGCTCATCACCAGCCTTCGGACCCCCCACGTTCCCCCAATCATAACCACGCGCGCCAGGCCAGTGCAACCAGACTCATCGACGCCGTCGCGTCCCGGGCGAGACATGACCAAAAGGGGGCACGAGATACCCTGAACAGGACCCTATTAGGGTGAGGTGTCTGAGGCCAGCTCGCGACAGCGAGAGGGACGGACGGATTGGGGTGCGGCGTACGCGGGGAGTTAAGTGGCTCAAGAACTTGAAGGACGACGATAAGGTAGAGTCTAGATCAATCCCAAAGGTTCCTTCGTACAATCATTTATGAAGAGTCAAGATTAAGAGTTGGTATTCTATATTGCAAGCACTTTAAAAGCTAGGCCACTACAGCGTGAATGTGAGTCTAACAACCTCTCAGAAGCCCCGCACAAAAGTTCACCCGTCACCGTCTTCTAATATATGCTAGCCCTGTGAACATAGCTGTTAGCTGCCGTGGCGGATTGCGTATGTGGCTTATTGAATATCTCCTTCTCTAATTCCTTATGGTATTCAATCAAGACCTTTATGGATTCTGGCGTTAGCTTCAAGGTGACCTCTTGCTGTGCCGACACATTCGTGGAGACCATATATGCAAGGGCCCATATGGTAGTTGCTGGGAATGGTAAAAGGGAGCGAAGCTTCTCCTTTGCCAGTGTTTGTTTCCATTCCTTGGATCTTAACTTGAGCTCCCATGGTCTCGCGATAGGCGCATCTCGAGGAGGATTGGCCATCTTCCTCATCTTTCCTACACTAAGGGGGGGATTAGCGGGTTGTTAATGGGATATGGGAGTTGTGGTACATACCTTGGTCTTACTGGCCGAACATGAGTCGCAGGTTGCGACAAGGCCAAGCCGCGGCTCCTTCTTCGCGGCTTGGCCTTGTCGTTGGCGTTGGGCATGGAGCCGTTTATAATGAAAGCAATCAACCGGAATGGATGACTTGTTGTCCAGCATATTCGTTCGCAGACAGCACACCTCTTCACGGACTGAGAGAGATATATCCATACTCTCTTGAGCTCCTTGTCAACGTGGATTTGTATGGGCTTTTCGTTGTCGGGGCGAAGATAGGTATGATTGAGTGTTGGGAGTAGAGTTGCAGTTGGATGAGGAGGACGAAGCGGCAGTTTGATGGAGTAACGTTGACAGCTACGGGCCCGCACTCGTGGCCATTGCCCAGGTCTGCCCTGTGGGTGCCGTCGCCGATAGCTTCAAACACCTTCTAGAAATGAACGGCATTTCCTCTTGCGCTTACGATGGAGGTTGCACGCCCGTACCTGATTCCACGCGATTTGTCCGCCTATGAGCACTTTTTATGTGACGCTTAGTACTGTCAGCCCGGGAAAAGGAGCGTGTGCAGCCTAGCTGGGGGCAGTACTGTTTGGAGGATTGTTAGGTATCCGTTCTTTTAGTAGGTGTTATAGGGGGTAGCGTAGGTTAAAACCGTAAGAAAAAATGGGGAAAGCAAGGAAGAAGAAGTAAAGGGGACGTACATATGGTTTCGGTACCCGCCGACGCCATGTCTCAGCCCTAATCCCATGAACATTCTTTAGATGACGCCGTCCATTACCAGCCTGGGTAAAGCGGCGCGTGCAACCAGGGTAGGGGCAAGGCTGTTAGGAGGATTGTTAGTGTCTGTTTTTTTATTAGGTATTATAGGAGGTAGTGTAGGTTAAAACCGTAAGAAAAACTGGGGAAAGCAAGGAAGAAGAAGTAAAGGGGACGTACATATGGTTTCGGTACCCGCCGACGCCATGTCTCAGCCCTAATCCCATGAACATTCTTTAGATGACGCCGTCCATTACCAGCCTGGGTAAAGCGGCGCGTGCAACCAGGGTAGGGGCAAGGCTGTTAGGAGGATTGTTAGTGTCTGTTTTTTTATGAGGTATTATAGGAGCTGGGGTGGGTTAAAAGTGTGATAAGAGAAGGGGTGGATGCAAGGAAAACGAAGTAAAAGAAACTTACATATGGTTTTATACTTAAATGAGTACGCTTATGCTCCTTTAGATACCATTTTTCAAAGAACACCTTATCACACCCTGTAGTGCTCGCACCTGTACTTGCGCCTGCACCGCCAGCACCTACGCCGCCTCCAGATCCGCTTCTACTATCCTCGCCTTCTGATTTGCTTTCGCCGTCCGCGCAAGACAAGGAGCGCATTGAGTGGCTGTCCCATTTGTCTGGCAAGGCCTCGTTGGGTGTGAAACTCTTGCTGTCCTGTGCTTGCGCCTCCTCAGCCTGCCAATTCATCCATATACCATTAACTCTGACAATCTCAACCAAACTGCATTGTAGTTAGTTATACGAAGACCAACGATGACTATGGAAGACTAACCACTTGATGCCGCTATGCGTCTCATACAAATATTTGTCTCCTAGCTTTTTCCCAAGCACATCTTCCAACATCCATAGAAGGGGATCATATTTCAGCTGAGCAACAGCATCTAAAGTTCCCCTATCATATGTGCTAAAGTAGGCTTCAAATTCAGAGGACTTGAAGAGGGCATAATGTATTGAAAATTTGTCGCCGTTAGTGATGGGCTCACCGTATCCTTCCTGGATGCAGAAAGACCCTACCAAATTATGAAGGTTCGTGCTTATTTCGACTGTAGGGGTTTGGGAGGTGTTGTACTTTAGGGTTTCTGGTACGGTGGCAGAAACGGCGGTAGAGTGTCGTTCCAAGGAAACCGCCTCTTTGTCGCCAGAGAGGCTGTAGATGCTCGATATCGTTTCCGCCAATTCTTCATTTTGATTGCCAAGATGGGGGGGTGGCTCCAAGCCCATCCTATGGTCGCCCGAGCCGCTGCCGTTGGTGCATTTCTCTCCGCTGGGCTTGTAGGTGATGCACCAGAAGCAGTTTGTCTGTTGAAAATATTGTTAGTGTTGTGTTGAATTTCTCGCAATGAGGAGGAAACGTACACTCAACATAGCTTGTTGCTCTTGGCTTAACGCTGGAGCTGGATGTGCCGGATGTTGCGATGGACGCATCATCGTCGACATTTCTTTTGTAGCGGGGGAAAGGGCGGCAGAGAGTGGTTCTAAGGAGGAGATCACCTCTTTGCCGCTAGAGAGGCTGTCGGTGCTTAATATCGCTATTGCGCCTGTCAACTCTCCGCTTTGTTTGCTGAGCAGTAGCGGGGCCTCCCAACCCATCTCGTAGTCGTCAGAGGCGTAACTGTTATGCGGCGAGGAGGACAAAAGGATCGATGTGACAGCATCCTCCTGCTGCGCCGGCCCAGGACGCAGTTGTCGCCCCATACAGCGCTCGTAGGTGCATGTCTCATTGCTGGATATGCATCGGTGGCAAGGGGTCGTACCGGTGCATTTCAACTTGCGCTTGCGGCAGAGGCTGCATGCCACAGATTGACGCTTGGGCTTGTATGCCCGGTCGTAGGGTAAGAACCGAACCGGTTTCCCATAGGTTTTGGCCTCTTTCTGCTGAAACTATTGTCAGCAATGTGTCTATCTGGTATAGTGTAGGAGTTGCCTGCGTGGAGCTGGTTTTCTGCGTCGCGCTTTGCTTTTTCGCCTGTGGGGGGAGTAATTGTCAGACTCCATCCATCACCACCCGCGCCCCCAAAACCCGTCTTCGGGACTCCATCAAACACTGAGCCATGCCATTGCTGCTGCATTGGTCCTGATGGCGCCGCTGGTAATGCGGGCCAGGCGGAGCTGTTATAGGTGTTCATTTCCTGTGTGGTCCAGGCGCAAGCAGGATAGGTGGTGTGTTGGTAGTCCTCTCTGGCAGTGGTGGTGCTTGTGATTGTATGCAATGGGGAGAGCGAGGATAGAGGGGTAGGGAGGATGGGTTGTGCTTGGTAGAGCTGTGGCGAGATGTCGGAACCCTCATCCTCATAATCGGCGTCGTCGTCCTCCTCCTCGTCTGGTACTCCGGCGCCGTCGTTGACGCACACGGTTGTGGAGCCGTCGAGCTCGCCGCGGCGATAGCGCTCTTCGCTGTAGAGGACTTGGAAGAGCTGGGTGAGGAAGGGGCGCTTCTCGGCGTTCTTAGGCTTTTCGCGGTCGGCGAACCAGGTGGCCATGGCTTCGCGGGTGACTTCCTCAAGCTTTGCGACGGTGACACCGCGTAGGCGGGCCTGGCTCTTAGAATCTTGGTTTACGACGAGGCCGAGGATGTGCATGAGAAGGATGATGCGCTCTAGATATTATATTAGTTCGAGTCCATTTCAAACTGGAGAAGGGGTAACATACCGCGCTTGTGCAAGTGATCTGGCTCCTTATGCCTGATCTTGTTTGGTCCCGTCATTGCGGGCCACCACGGAGGCCTCTTCGACGCACCCTTAGTGTATGGGTACGTACGCTGCTTCTTTGGCTCGAGGAGCTTGACCCATGCCTTTCCAAGGACCTTGCACCCATTCTGTTGTATATCCTTGAGGCACTGGCGGTAGACATCGTCGCGGGCGGCGTCGTCGCCGATGGAGATTGTGCGGGTGGGAAGGGTATGGGTGGCAGGGACGGCAGCGCGGATGCGCTTGCGACCCCCTGGGCTCCTAGACGAGTCGGTGGAGTAGTCGTCATTGTTGGCACTGTTGGAGGGGGCAGAGAGACGATTCCGAACCGATGCGTTGATTTGGCCGCGGCAGCGGGCGTTGTTGCAGGTCTGGCTTTGCATCTCCGTCCCCTCTGCACTGAATTCGCAATTGAGCATATTGTGACCTGGCGCGACGAGTTAGTGGTGGCAGTGGTGTTTGAGTGGCTAGGACGTACGCAATGGCTGGCGGCCGGAACCCATGAGGAGCTCATTCTGAAATTCAGGCGTGAAGAGGGATTTGGGGTCCGTCTTCATGTCGTCGGAAACGAAGGTAGAGATCTGGCCATCTGGGTGGATTACGGCGAGGGCAAAGGCGGCGGATTCGATACCGCAGTATTTGTTTAGGGCGACGTTGATGCCCTGTAGCGCGTTATGCTCGGTTCATTATAGCTAGATTCCCGTGATGCTTACTATGTCCATCGGCGCCGGCTCGGTCATCAGCGTTGCGGGCATGGCGGCAGCCGCCGGTTTGGGTTGGAGGGATAGGTACGGATCGTATAGTATGCCAACTGGTCTCTCGTCGAGGGAAATAAGGCCGAATAGGGTTGATAGGATGAGAGCTAGTCTGACGGAATGTTAGAGACATCATGCTACGATGTGAGAATGGGCGGCGCGAGTCTTAGGCCTCAACGACTTACTGGCAAAAGCAAGGCTGCGAATAGCAGTGATGGCAGCGAGAATGACTCTCTTTTGCTCGAGAAACCTCTTCACTGGTCTGTCGTGACTACCTTGGTAGAAAGCGTCTATATGTCTGTCTGTTGTCAAATGATAAAGGGGTAAACCCACTCTGGTGTAATGTAGTAAAGTATAAACCAAGCATTTTGCCGTCTAAGGCGGAAGGAGGATGCTCTCTATATAGAAGAAAACCGCACCCTCCAGAGGCACCCCCCCTCCCCTACTAGTCTTCGCCATCCCTCCCCAATCAGATCCCCCCTGCCGCCACGCCAATACCTAGCAGCAAACGAGGACATGCAGCCGTGAGCGCGAATGGTGTAGAGAGATGTTGGAGAAAGGAACTGGTTAATTGGATAATACACCTATATAAAAAGTCGGAGACATCGTTTGAAGATGATGACACAACGCCAACTATTGGGTAATATAGATATACAACGGGAATTTTATCACAAGTGCCTAACAATTTGTGCACAACATAGATTCGCAAGCCATCTCTAAAATATTCAGCGTCTTTAAACTTCTACATAATCCTCGGCCGTATTTTCTTCCTCCTTGTTCATATGCTCCTCAATAATAACGAAGCGTGCACAGATATCGTCATCATCAGGGACAGGAAATTGGACCCAATGATCGCCCTCTCTAATGGAGTGTATGTTCCTGTGTTCATAAAAAAAATGAACCCCATGGTAGAGAGGGGTTGTCTTCCAATCTCTCAAGTCATGGCATTTCATGTATACATTAACACATTTCTCGTGGAGAAGGGCAGATTTCCATCTCCATTCCTTTACCAGATAATCCTCCACATCGTTGCAAACAAACGGAAGTCGATCTGCTAAGGCAAGGGAATGCTTCATGGCACCTTCTAAACTTTCTGTTGCAGCGTCCTTGATTGTGTGAAGAACAGAATCGTCTATTGGATTTACTTAGCACGGTGCACAATATCAAAGAAATAATGAACATACCATTTTTGTGCAGGCAGTCCACCATTAAGATACGTAGCCAGACAGCGTCCCAGTACATATTTCCTTTATTTGTATCACGAAACGCTTCGGCGCAAGCCGGAGTATGTATAACCCACCGAGGGAGATACACGAACGGATTCTTGTGCTCCTTGTCGAAGTATGGTTGTATGACATCTTCATCGTCGGGGCGCAGAGCGTTGGATGGAAGTTCTGACCTTTTAGGTGGACCGATAGAGTAAGACATAATGGAGTGATATGAATATTGTTTTGGAGGAGAGGTGGCGAGTCTGTTTTACGGGAATATATGCCAATATATATCTCTTGGGTCTCTAGGAGATGATCAACTACCAAGTAATATAGTGAGGCGGAAGGGGGCCGAAGGTTGTCACAGTGGAGTATTCAAGGCAGACCAACAAATGGCGCCATAGAGGCGAGTCATATTTTCGAGGCGGTTCTAAAAGTACAATGTGCCTGCGCTTGTAGGTGGCAACTAGGGCGCATTATCTCCTGCGAAAGCCAATTGTCTCTCTCTTTCTCCGAATGAGGCTTGAGCACTTTTTCCAAATCGGACTGGTCGTCCGCATGAGGCTTGCCGAAACAACTATCTACCAGCAAAGTTAATAATACTGCAAGAAGTATTGGTTGTCTCACGTACCAAGTAAGTTGCAGTTCGGTCAATGATGCAGTGGCTGTATAAAGCCAATGAAAACGACGTAGTGACAGTGATGATGAAACAGACAGCTATATTCCAGAGAAGGTCTGCAGTTACTTTTTTTGCAAGATCTGGATCTGAGCTGAGAGGTTGTTCCCGTTGGCGGTAAATAATTAGATATACCAAAACCATCTGGAAGTATTCGACCAAAAAAAAGGAGAGAATTGCGTAGTCAATAGTTTTTTGAAGTTCAGTGTTTAGCATAAAACCTGTGGCCACGGAAAGCCCAAGCTCGATAACAAAACAGACAAATGTAGGTCCTATTACCCATAACGTATACCACACTCTCGGATCTGACTTCGAACATGCATCATACCACGCACTTAGATGTGAAACCTAAACAGGTTAGCAGAGTTATTTTTTGATAATTTGCGTTTGTGATACCTGACAGATACCCCCTACGCTAATGACGGAAACGAGTAATATTGGAACAGCAGCCTCATTTCCTGTGTAAAGAAACAGTAGCGTGGCAAGGATGATGAGGACGGCTGACAGAACTGGTTGAAATAGCAACTGCCAGCGGTGGCTAAGATCGGTACGTTTTCCCCACAGCCGGACGGCACTTATGGCGAATTCAGCCGTACTCAAACACAAGGCGGCGATAGCGACCACAAAAACTTGCAGGGCCGACATGTCGAGGAGGAAATGATAGACGGAGGGCCGTGTCTGCCTGGAAACGCTCACCGAAGTGAAAGCATGCAGGAAAGGGACCGGTGAAGAATGAAGGTGACACTGAGAGTTAAGAACAGCGGTGAAGCTGAACCGGTGAAGGTATGAATGAGATGAAGAAGGCAGAGACTTATACCGACCTTATTCATATACATGAATTGGATCTCCATGTTGGAGCACATGGCTTGCTTGACACAGCTCGTCAGACCAATATCACATCGATTACTTTCTTATTCATACAGGGTTTCTTCAGAGAGCTTCCCGAGACAGTAGATGCTCTACTAAGGGGACAAGATTAATTCTGGTTGAAACCAACATCGTACGTCGTCAGTCTTCAACTAACAAATGTGACTGAGACGCATGATTCGTTGCCCAACTACTTCTGCCCCTGTCATTTTTGGAGCTAATCCTAGTTTGTAAAACTTTTTTTTAAAGAATAAAGTTTTACAAACTAGGATTAGCTCCAACAATTAGGCTTGTCCACTTTTGTCATCGAACCTCGACCTTCATCGAAGCCTTTCCAAAACATCACAACAATGCCTCGCGATCCCCAAATCACGGATCTTGAAACCAAAGTTAAGCATCTAGAAACCAACCTTCGGCGTGCAATTGAACAAATTCAGCGATGTGATTCATGTCGTCTCAATTGCCAACCTCACTTGGCCGATGCCATCCGTAACACGAGCGATCTCCCACGTCAAGAGCCTCACCAGGTCGA